>NC_091453.1:78622723-78867841 GCF_964237555.1 Oryctolagus cuniculus | reverse complement strand
AAATTGAATCTATGGACTGTTCTGTCTGGAATGTCTGAATCTTTGTTACACATTTGAACATAAAATGTATTATTTCGATATGATGAGCATTGTATCCACAGAAATTATTTGATTATTTCTTACAGAAGTCAGTGTAAATCTGTTTCATTTTTATGATATTTGTTCAAACACATACTCTCTCTAGATACATAGATAGAAACATAGATTCACAGAGTATGAAGGTAGGTAAATGCTACCTCCAGTAGAGTCATAATTTGCATGTAGATTTATTATAGACTTTCCTTGTTTTCTTTATTAATTCTCCATAACTTATTCCCAAAGAAGTTAAAAGTCATAATGTATGTCTTTATGCTTTTTCAATAGGGTGTTCAAATTTAAATCTATTTTTCAACTTTGTATTTGCACCTCTTCATCTGTAGATCCTAAGAGCATCCCTGCACACATGCCCCACATAGAAAGCCATCAGATTTCATATTTTATCTTCAGGAAAGAATTAGCAAAAATGCCAACTTTTTTGCTCTCAATCGTATTTTCTAGACTGGAATGATTAAAAATAAAACTTTTACATTTGGCTTATCCTTACAGCTTTACAAAGTGAGGCAACTAATGAGTAGTTTGTGGAAATAGTCATAATTCTAAGCAAATTGAACCTACATTTAAGAATTCAGTAAACAGAATTCTACAACTTAACATGTTTTTCCCATGATTAATATTTTAGGAGTAATACCACTCAGTGTAATAGAAAAATTGTAAACAACAGTTAGATTCTTGGGCAAATGAAATAATTCTAATGCAACACATATTAAGCAAGCCAACTATTAGGGTAATCATATAGTCTAGTTTTCACAGGATAGTTGCAGTGTTCATTTAGTGTATTGTCATCAATAATAAATTCTCTGACTCTTTAAAGTATGCTAATTTGGATGGCAAGTTACATGCTTGTTCTAATGAAGCCATGTAACAACTGCTGCATGCTGACATTAATAAAACACTCCAAATAAATGCGCCTTGCCCAGAGGCACATACAAAACCTATTAGTGACATATGATATACACATGAAATCATTACAAAATAATCCATTATTGTTTCATATGAAAAGTTCACTGTGGAAATTCAGAGAAGAGGTAAACGTATGTGTACTAGAGGGGTTATGGTAGTTTACTAGAGTTGTTCACTGCTAAAGGGTATTGCAGGCATGTGTTCACACAACGTAGTTATTGTGCTAGAACTGAATATATTCCACAGTTGGTCAACCAAGAGTGGAAATGATGGAGTATAAAGTCAGATATACTAGAAAGAATGACATTTAAAGACTCAAGAATTCTGATTTCTCAACCTGGCTCTGCCACTGGCTAACTTTACACCATAGAGTAAATTACTTCTTCCCCTTGGCTTCAGTTTGTTCATCTATTAAATGGGGGATTGATCTAGATTCATTCACCCATCAGTATTTTATGGTGAGACTACTTTGTGCAAGGCATTCCACCAAGGACTGTGTAAATAATCTTTGAAGTTCCTTTCTTGCTATAACATTCTTAACAATCACTTTTGTCAACAATATTTCCAGTGGCATGATGGTAGCCTTTGAGAAGCATGTGCTCCTTTGTAAAGAACATTTCTTGCAGGTAAGTGACCCCAAAACAATACATACTTTCTGCGTTAAATTTAATTGGAATTTTCCCTAGAAAGTACCATTTATCTGGATTAGGGCCATATTTTCATTACCCCCAGAAAGACAGAGGATTCTGCCAATAGAGGCTGGTATTGCATATTTTTTGAAAGTGAAAACTGCAGTTATGTTACAGGTAACAAATTATTGCAAACTCAGCTGGAAATCATTAAAGCCATGAACTGGTCTCCATTGTCCCTTCTCATAATTGAGGCTGGTTCCCCATTTGCTCAGGAACCCTGCTCTTGTTCCCAGTGTGAATCGCCTAACAGGAGTGGCCATGCTCTCTGGAGTGGAGATATAACAATGGAACAACAAAGAACTCTACCAACTCAAAGAAGCTACGAGGTCTTCTGAAAATCCAGCTGGTTCAAGGCTGCAGGCCCACTTCCCTTGACAGGTGTTCTAATTGCAGGGAGTGGGGAAAGTGGCCCTAAACCATCAGAATGGATTACACATCACGCTTGATTACGTACATGGATGCTCCCTCCATTAACTGGAGAAATTGGAGGCAGATGTAGCCTAAAAGCAATTGGAGGAGCAGGGAAAATTACTTTTATTGTCTAATATTTCTTTTGGACTTTAAAATTGTGATATGATAAAAGTAGTCGTATGTTTATCCCTAAATAAATCTGGAGCCTTCTTAATATAATAGATGCAAAATGCAAGGTCAAATGCAAACAATGTTTTAAATTGATACTTAGTTATTTTACCTTTTTCCCTTCCCAGAAAAGGAGACTTTTTTTTGGTGGTAATTGTAAGGCCGCCACAAAACACACCGAACACTGGAGTAATGGAAAGGGGTTGTTGGTGGGGAAACCCAACAACCAGAGGAAGGGCTGAAGAAGGAAAAGAGGGAGAAGGAGAGCATAAGAAAGAGATCAAGAGAGAGAGAGCGAGCGAGAGAGCGAGCCACATGTTCAGGAACAGGTCCTCTATTTTTTAAGATTTATTTATTTATTTGAAGGTCAGAGTTACGGGGCGGGGGGTCTTCCATCTGCTGGTGCACTCCCCAGCTGGCAGCAATGGCTGGAGCAGATCCAAAGCCAGGAGCCAGGAGCCTTCTCTGGGTCTCCCATGCAGGTTCAGGGGCCTAAGGACCTGGGCCACCTTCCACTGCTCTCCCAGGCCATAGCAGAGAGCTGGATCAGATGTGGAGCAGCTGGAACTTGACCTGGCACACATATGGCCAGTTTTTACCCGCTATGCCAGAGCGTCAGCTCCAAGGAACAGGTCCTCTTAAACCTTTGCCAGGGAGTGGCAGGGAAGTAGGAGCAGCAAATCCTATTAGTATGAGGGTGCAACTGACATCAATGGTTGGGCCATGGGGTCACCTGTCTTCCAGCTATGGCCGCAGGGCCTAGAGCCCAAGATGGTTTTGCAGTGTAGATCGCTCCATAGATAAGACTGCGCCATTTTACTAACAGTAGTA
Organism: Oryctolagus cuniculus; assembly: GCF_964237555.1. NCBI lineage: Eukaryota > Metazoa > Chordata > Mammalia > Lagomorpha > Leporidae > Oryctolagus > Oryctolagus cuniculus. The sequence goes on along the minus strand of NC_091453.1, from coordinate 78,864,740 downwards.
GCAGGATATGTTTAAATTCAGATGGAAGCCTAGCTTTGACTAATGCTTACATTCAGTGTTGATATTGGTAATCATGGTGCTAATGGTAGGGGATAAAATGGAGAGAATTTTTGATTTCATAAAGAATTGGAAAACAAGAAGAAAGAAGAGAGGGAAAATAACATAAATGACTGCTGTGAGGAGTGCCAGTAAATGAAATTTACAGCTGAGAGTATTTATTTTCTCCATATTTCACTTTCATACCCAGAACACGTCTAAACATTGCCCTAGAGATGTCCCCTTACTTCTGGTGAACTTAGGCATTAGCAGGGAAACTGAAGTCCTTACGGGAAAACATTCTTAGTATGTTTCACTAATTTTTTTTCACAGAAGATCAATTTAGCATATATTAAGTAAAGATTTCAACAGTTTACACCCACACAGAAATACAAAGTGTAAAGTACTGTTTGAGTACTAGTTATAGCATTAATTCACATTGTAAAACACATTAAGGACAGAAACCCTACGTGGGTAGTAAGTGCACAGTGACTCTTGTTGTTGACTTAACAATTGACACTCTTGTTTATGGCATCAGTAATTAACCTAGGCTCTTGTCATGAGTGGCCAAAGCTATGGAAGGCTTTTGAGTTCGCCAACTCTGATCTTATTTAGACAAGGTCATAGTCAAAGTGGAAGTTCTCTCCTCCCTTCAGAGAAAGGTACCTCCTTCTTTGATGGCCCATTCTTTCCACTGGGATCTCATTCACAGAGATTTTCATTTAGGTCTTTTGTATTTTTTTTGCCAGAGTGTCTTGGCTTTCCATGCCTAAAATACTCTCATGGGCTTTTTAGCAGGCACTAGTCTTGGTTTTTTTGTTTGTTTTTGTTTTTGTTTTTTTGTTTTTTTTTTTTTGTTTGTTTGTTTGTTTGTTTGACAGGCAGAGGTAGACAGTGAGAGAGAGAAAGAGAGAAAGGTCTTCCTTCTGTTGGTTCACCCCCCAAGTAGCTGCCACAGCCAGCGTGCTGGGCTGATCCGAAGCCAGGAACCAGGTGCTTCCTCCTGGTCTCCCATGAGGGTGCAGGGCTGAAGCACCTGGGCCATCTTCCACTGCCTTCCCGGGCCACAGCAGAGAGCTGGACTGGAAGAGGGGCAACCGTGACAGAATCCGTCGCCCCAACCAGGACTAGAACCGGGAGTACCGGTGCCACAGGTGGAGGATTAGCCTAGAGAGCTGCGGCATCAGCCAATAGTATTGTTTATGTGATCTCTTTTACTCTTAATCCTTTCATTATGATCAATTGTGGACTGAAACTGTTCACTTTGACTAGTGAGATGGCATTGGTACATGCCACCTTGATGGGATTGTATTGGAATCCCCTGGCACGTTTCTAACTCCACCACTTGGGGCAAGTCAGCTTGAGCATGTCCCAAATTGTACATCTCCTACCTCTCTTATTCCCACTCTTATATTTAACAGAGATCACTTTTCAGTTAACTTTAAAAACCTAAGAATAATTGTGTATTAATTACAGAGTTCAACCAATAGTACTAAGTAGAACAAAAAAATACTAAAAGGGATAAAGTGTTAAATTGTACATCAACAGTGATGACAAGGGCTGATCAAGTCACTGTTTGGAGGGTGAACCAACGGAAAAAGGGGGACCTTTCTGTTTGTCTCTTTCACTGCCCACTCCGCCTATCAAAAAAAAAAAAAAGATTTTGTAATTCTCATCATAGAGATCTTTAACATCCTTGATTAAGTTTACTCCAAGGTATTTGATTGTTTTTGTATCTATTGTGACTGGGATTGATTTTACAAGTTCTTTCTCAGTCGTGGCATTGCCTATGTTTCACGGTTAAGAAATGTCTACTAGCTTTCCCTGTAGTTTCACTGAGGATTTTAACTGTTCAGTACATTTCCTCTGAAAGATACGCTCCTGTACACTTAAATCTGTAAGCATATTGAGGCAACTACATACAAGTATTAAATCAGAGATAGGGGCATCTGAAAACTTACTGATAGGAGCTAGAAATAGAGTTATAAATAAATGTGTGGAAATCTGACTTTTCAAGCATACTGCATGGAATTATAAATGGATCTGTTTTGTTCTGCCAATCATATTAGACTACTTCTACCCCCTCAATTTAGAAAGTTCTTATAACTTTGAAAACTTCTAGCTAAAAGGAAGAAATAAGAACAGGAAAAGTAAAAAGCATATGGAATCACTTGACAATGTGCTGAAATAGTAAGCTGCAGCCATCTCTGACTAAGCGGATATGTAAATTATAAACCAAATTTGAAAGGAGATTATTAGTTTTGAAAATGAGTTAATTATTTCAAGATCTGGAAACAAACACAATTCACTTATATTCAGTGTGTGTGTGTGCGTGTGTGTAAGAGAGAGAGAAATCTTGTTCTGGCAAAATAAGAACACGGTACAGATTCTGTGTCTAGTCCCAGAATTTCTAGAGTGATGATGTCTTACAGAGTCACATCAGAAGGTCACGTGTAGGAGGGGAAATCAGACGCTGACTCACCCATCTGCAGTGGGTAACCAGTCTTAGAAAACCTAAAAAGCCAAGACAATAACAAGGCAAACCTGTTTTTGAAATGGCTTCGTTTTTCACAATAGAAGGAAGTCAAGATTGGCTGAGGGAGACTGAATATCCGGACAAAAAAGAAAGAAAACCTGCATGGAGACCTCCAGGATGATGGGAGTCCCTTTCTTCCTGAGAGATAAGAAAGGTTTCTGGGACAGAAAGAATAGGGACACCCATAACGTTCCATGGCAATTGATTGGGCTCTGTAACCAAGTTAGAGAAGCTTTGTCCTATTAACACAGAAAGAAATGCTTCTGATTAAATAGAATGCTTCACTGGCTTTCCCAAACAAATCTATGTACAGAATTTCAGAAATGAGGTGTTCTCTCACGTGAGCTTAGGTGAGCCTCCTCATGTTTCAAATAATGTAGCAAATACACGTTGGGAAGGAGCAACAAAGTAGATGGGGGGTTCAAAACAATATAGAAATCAATACTTCAAAGACAAAGTCTGGCACTTTTCGAAGTACCTTCAAATAGGGATTTAACATCTGTCAGTGTTCATCTTTGAAAGGAAGAGGCAGGAGATGATATATTAGCAAAGCTTCTAGGTTAGGAAACAAAGATCAAATATGTTTATAAATGGAACCTTGTACAACTTCACACTTTTGAAAGTCATTATTTGTGATATGTGCTTAACCATTATGTGATATTCTCTTTGTTGAATATTTCAGTAATATTCTACAGGGAGGATGAATATCCTTAATAATCTCTATTTATTTACTTTTTCTTTAGATAAAGTAGTTCCATAAATAAATATTTTACTTGCTATATTATTTTATTATGAAAAGATAAAGAACGTCCCTTATTACAAAAAGTAATTCGTTTTTGTGAAGATTTATGAGATAAAACATTGTGAAAAATTACTATGCCATCTATTGATGATTACATTGTAAATACTGTGTAATTTAATGTACAAGTTCTTCAAGGAATTTGGTTTTTAAAGGAAAGTACCATGATCACAGTGTGCACATGTTCATTAGGGAATTATTGATCTTTTCCAGAAGGCGGTATCCTGTGTAGTATAAAGAATCCTAATTTGTTCGAGTAATGTTTTCAATTTAAAATCTAGGAGACAGGTGCTCACTTGTCCTCCTCCATGCTTGGAAAATACAGGGAGGAGGCCATAGTGGCAACTGTCACCATGATTGATTTCGTTGGGATGGAAGACTGAGCAGCCGGTTGTAATGAGTGCATTGAGGACTCTCTTCAGAAAAGTGAACCTGTTACATTTAAACTCCACACGGTAGAACAAAAATGCAATGGCTTGAAATTTAAAGATTTTTGAATTACAAGATCATTTTCTTCATGTCATTTCTTCTAAACAACACCATGCAATGTTTAAGACGTGTTGTTCACAGATTATAGTGTTGTGATGCTAGAATATATACCCCAAAGGCAAAAAATACATAATAAGAAAAGGACTGAGATTGTTTATTTCAATTTTATATTAAACATTGTATAATGCTACCTGGAAAATGTCTGTACATGTGTAAGTGAATATAAGAAATTTAATATGTGCTCACCATATTTTACAGTCTTGCTGTCCTTGAGTTTAAAAGCGTATTTTAGGTTAAGCTCAAGCCAGGAAATGAGATTCTTTGTAGAATTCTATGACTCTCAAAATTGATATTTCAAGAGATTGTGGTATTCCATATTGGTGAAATAATACTAATTATGAAATAATAATTATCATAATTAAATATGAAATGTAAATTATTCCTTTGCTCAATATATATTCCTATAACACCTAATATATACAAGATATTTTCCATTTAATTTATTCTTAATGATAATCATCTCATCAATTTAGACCATATTATCTTCAACTGACTGTTGATAATGCACCTCTAAACCATGAAAAATCAAACTGGATTGTATCACTGTCTATGGCTCTGCTTAAATATATTTTACATACACTTTGAATGAAAAAGTGTCATGAAGTTATCACTAGGAATAATTGATTATTGAATAGGAATAATGAAGGGAGGATTCTTACAGGACATGGAATACTGCCTGAATGAGACACAGGGGAATCATTTGGAAGTAGGACATTAAAGACTTACTTGCCAATCACATCTTATCATTGGCAATACCACAGGCAGAATGTTGTCCACATTTTTGTCCTATGTGACTCAAGCCTCATAGTACGTAAAATGTGAGTGTTATTACGTGTTTCTAGGGTATACCATTCTACAGTGAAGCTTGACAGGAAATGTTTCATTGTAACACTTTTGGTAATACATTTCACATGTTTTAAAAAATTAGTGAAATTCATTTTGAATTTGATGTCCAATGCAAGCACACAAACATCTCTTGAACACTTAATAAATACCAGGCTCTATGTTTAGTAGCATGCAAACAAAAGCATATTCTGTGTGTTTAGATCAGGCAGCCTATAGTCTGGGATCCTGAACCCTTTGTAAAAGAAGTACCCTCCCATCTTATGCATTTGAGTTACATCATTTTTTTCGTGCTCCCTGATTATCTTGTTTTTCCAACACAAGAGATTAAGTGTTCATTAGTAGTTGGCTTTCTGCATAAACAGATACTACTGGGGTATGTTGGCATATAAAAATCACAAATAGATATTTTTCTCCATTTTCTGCTGTTGCTTAGTCTGTATGTTTAAGAACATAAAATTAGGACTCTTGTATTCTCCCGAAAGCTCTTATAATGTGGTGATATTTGTTAGGCTATTCTCAGTTAAAGATGGAGAACCAATTTTGTGAAATGCTGAGGGTTTTGTCTTCTGATTTGATTAGCTTTGAAGAGCATAGCATGTCTTTCCAGACTTACCTAGATACAAATTGTCATCAACATAGCAGGAACAAGGGGAAAGTTCATTTTCTTTCAGCATCTTACTGTTTTCCTTATTAAAGTTCAAATTAGTGTCAGGAACTGGAAGTATGATTATATTTCCCAGCAGATGATAATTTGAAAAGATGATTGAGAAAGGATGTTGTGTCATTCCATCAGGATGTTGGTCTTCATTCAGGCAGTGATAAAATACACTGTATTAATGCCCATATATCTTTGGAAATATCAACTGTCTATCTTCATAGCTTAGCATGATTGCACCTTATAGGAAAAAAAATGAAATGAAATACAAGCAAACAGGAAGGAATTGCTATAAGTTATAACTTTGGGGCCGGCGCTGTGGTGTAGCAGGTAAAGCCATCGCCTGCGGTGCCAGCATCCCGTATGGACACTGATTCAAGTCCCAGCTGCTCCATTTCCTATCTAGCTCATCGCTAATGCACCTGGGAATGCAACAGAAAATGGCCTAAGTGCTTGGGCCCCTGCACCCATGTGGGAGCCTTGGAAGAAGCTCCTGACTCCTGGCTCCTGGCTTCGGTCTGGCCCAACTCTGGCCATTGCAGCCATGTGGGGAGTGAACCAGTGGATCTGTCTCTCCCTCGGTCTCCCTGTAATGATGCCTTTCAAATAAATAAATATATTTTTTAAAAAAGAAATTATAACTTTGAGTTATAATTGATCTAAATTTTAGTTTTAATTAATGATATGTGACATCATCTACATTAACAGTCTTAAAAAATTTAAGCTGATAACTCATTTTGAAACTACTGCAGGATGAGCCGGTGCTGTGGCTTACTTGGTTAATCCTCCACCTGCGGCTCTGGCATCCCATATAGGCGCCGGGTTCTAGTCCCGGTTACTCCTCTTCCAGTCCAGCTCTCTGCTGTGGCCTGGGAAGGCAGTGGAGGATGGCCCAAGTGCTTGGGCCTTGCACCCACATAGGAGACCAGGAGAAAGCACCTGGCTCCTGGCTTCGGATCGGCATAGCTCCAGCAATGGAGGCCATTTGAGGGGCGAACCAACGGACGGAAGACACTTCTCTCTGTCTCTCTCTCTCTCACTGTCTAACTCTATCTGTAAAATAAATTAAAAAAAGAAACTATTGCAGGAATATATGTTAGTATTTTATATATAATATGAATAGATGCCATTCAGATTAATAAATGAGGAATTTATTTATGTATGTTTTATTCTTTATGTTTTTAAAAAATGCATTTATTTTCGTTTTCTAAATTCCAAAGGCAAACAGAGAGATTTTACATCCATTAGTTCACTTCCCAAATGACTGCAATAGCCAGAACTGGGCCAGGAGGAAGACAGGGGGCCAGAACTCAATTAGGGTGACTCACAGGGATGACAGTGACCCAACCACTTTAGCTATCATTTGCTGCCTCCCAGGGTTCCTATTAGCGTGAAGCTTGATGGGAAGCTGAGTGACCTGAACTCAAACCAGGCACTCTGCTAGCGTATGTGGGCGCCCCAGAAAGCAGCTTACACTTGTGCCACATGCCCGCCTCTATTTATTTTTTTCTGATGTATTTACATATGTTGTTTGTAGTGCTGCTGTACCTGAATCATAGCATTTGTTCTAACTTCTGAGTTTCTTTAGAAAATATGTGATGTAATTTTGAGTATTTCAGTGTTTTAATTTTTATCATAATTTATGGTAGTTTTTAACAAATGAATATTTATAGAAAGATGTCAGAGTGTTCATGAATTCTCAGTTTACTACTGACAGACACATTTGTTTTCTTTTAGCAATAAGTTTTAGGGCTCAAACAGTGATTTGATCATTGACTCCAACATTTTTGCATGGTGGACTTGTTGATTAATAAATCAAGGAAAAAATTCAACAGAGAATGTGCAAAATAGAATGTTTTCTAAGAAAATATTTGAAACCAGGACAAATGATTTTTTAAAAGAGAAGTAATGGTATTATCATTCAACTGCATGTTAACTTTGTGAAATCAGATTACTGTTGCTTCCTTTTTGGTTCAAAGTTTCATTTTATACAAGGGGTCTTTAAAATGTTCATGGAAAGTACATATTATGAAAAAGACCATGCATGGATTCCAAATTTTTTTGCACCAAAATAAACTTACCTTGTAATTCCATTTTTTCCGTTAACTTTCTGAAGTCTCCTCGTATTTGTGGAGCTCTTCAATAGCTGAGCTTTGCAATTTATAGAATGTTTACAACATATATCTCTTTTACTATTCACAGGAGTCCTGGAAGCTAAATGAATGATTTATGTCTCGGGGAAATGGTATAGCATTATTGATTATTTTATCATCTTTTATTTTGTCTTCTTTATTGTATGTGTTGGCATTTTAATGCAAATTTACCATGATGTTTTATTATCCTTCACATGTTATTTATTAATATCTTCATAATTAATATTAACCCCTATGGAAATTGGATATTTTACCTGAACAGTATGGGGATGGGGATGGGGATGGGGAGAGTCTTTGAGCTTTTAGTTTCTGTACTCTCTGCAAAACCCAAATGAATGCATTTTAACAGGAAAAAGCTCTCAGTGTGAAAGTACTTTGCTAGGAAATTATCAAAGCACAAGTAAATTAGAACACTCAGCTAAATGCATGGACTGACAGTTATTAATTACATGTTCTTAGGCTGGCTAAATTTAGAAAATTTACTGCTAAACAAAAGCAAAAAGTTTCTGTGAATTTTTAGTCTTGGTTTGAGACATAATCTGTCAAAGTACCAACTGAAAAATAACTGCTAAAAAGAATAACTGTCAGATGATGCATCTTTAAAAAGTTCATGAAAAATGAGAATTGCAAAAAAATCTTGTATTGATTTCAAGCATGATTTGCACCTAAATAAACACCTTTTAATTTCGTTTTCCACAAACTTTTAAAAAAGAATTATTTATTTGAAAGGCAGAGTGACAGAGTAGGAGAGAGAAAGAGAGACCTTCCATCCTCTGGTTTACCCCTCAAATTGCCACAACAGCTGGAGCTGGGTCAGGCCAAAGTTAGAGATCGGCAACTCCATCTAGACTCCCATGCAGGTGGCAGGGACTCAAGTACTTGGACTCTCTCCTGCTGCATTCCCAGGCACATTAGCAAGGGGGAACTGGATAGGAAGCAGAGCAGCTGGGACTCGAACCCTGTACTGCGGTATGGGATGCAGGCACCCAAAGCATAAACTTAACCCACTGTGCCACAGTGCCTGCCTCCAGTATGTTTCCCACAAACTATTTGAAGTTCCTTTGTGTGCACTGTAAAGAAAACATATTTTTTATTTCAACTCCTAGGTCAATGTTTTTGGAGGTTGCATTAACTTCATGCTATATTCCAAGTATTGTTCATAGAACAATTTGGGAGCTTGTGTGCTTGCCTTAGTAAACACAGCGTTCAAAAATAGGTGTGGCTAGTGGCAAATAAGTGTAAATTTGCCTATTTAGGGCAATATATACATATGTGCACATATATTTGTATATATGTAACTAAACATCTGTTGGCTAGATTTAAGTGCACAGGAAACTATTTAATGAACTTCGTAAGCCTCCTAGATTCACATAGCATTACTAGAACTATTACATTGTTTCCCCTTTTTTCCCATCAGATTTTCATTAAGTTAGCATCTTATTCTTTTCGATTTTTTAAATTAAAGAGACAGACTGACACACTGAGAGTTCCCATTGCTGGTTTGCTTCCCAAATGCCTTGTAACAGCTAGGCGGGGGTGGGGGGGGTCTGAAGCAGAGAACTGGGAACTCACTCCCAGTTTATCTTGTGGGTTTCAAGTACCCACCTACTTGAGCCATCCCTCTGCTTCCCAGGGTTTGCATTAGTAGGAAGCAGGAGTCAGGAATGAAACCCAGATATTCCAGTAAGGGATGTATACATCCTAAACAGTGTCTTAACCATGAAGCCAAACAACTGCCCCAATTTCTTCTTAAAAATTAGATGAGGAGTAGACAATGGTGCAATGGTTAAGACACTACTTTGGACACTTGTATTCCATATCAGAGTACCTATGTTCAAGCCAGTTCTGCTTCTGATCTACCTTCCCGCTAATGCAGACCCTGGGAGGTAGTAGGCAATGGCTCAATTATTAGGGTCCTTACCACCACCGACGTGGGAAACCTGGACTGAGTTCCAGGCTCCTGACTCCAGCCTGGCTCAGCCCTGGCTATTACAGGCATTTAGGCAGTGAGCCAATAGATAGGAGGTTGGTGTCTGTCTGTCTCTGTTTCTCTCTCTTCTCTGCCTTTCAAACAAAATGGGAAAAAAAAAACAATAAAAATAAAAATTTGAACATAAATAAATAAATGCAAATTATATATGTTACACTTCTTTGGTGGTTTCTTAAGATGTCACTCTCAGGGCAGGCATTGTGGCACAGCAGGTTAAGCCCCCACTATGAGATGCCCACATCTTATATTGGAGTGCCTGGTTTGAGTCCTGGCTGCTCCATGTTTCTGATACAGCTTTCTGCTAATGTACCTAGAATGCAGCATATGATGGCCCAACCTGTATTCCTGCCACCCTTGTAGGAAACCCAGATGAAATTCCTGGCTCTTGGCTTCCACCGGGCCTAGTCTCAGCTGTTGCAGCCACTGGGGTAATGAACCCATGATTAGAAACTCTCTCTCTCTCTCTCCTTCTCCCTCTCTCCATTCCAAATAAGCAAATAAATCTTTTTTCTAAAAATGGCAATATTGTCTACTTCAGGGATCTGAAGGTTTTTGTGCCTGGGCCTCTGTTGCTCTAAGTGCAATCCCTCTCATGATAAATACTACTAAGAGGCTTTGAGATACTTTTTTTTAGAAATAGAAGCATCAAAAATTGGTGGTGACATACTATTGAAAATAAATGAAAAGTGAATGCATCCTAATTAAGATCTTAAGGCTGAGTTTCTTAATTGTGTTTATCTCACAGTTGTGATGGAAGCAGCTGAGGGCTTAGGGTATGGGCTGGACACAGAGAGTGAAGAGAAGATGAATCAACAGGGAATGGGAGCTTAGGAAGTTGTCCAAGTGCACACACTTTGAAAAGCATTTCAGGTGGGTAAGGATGCAGCACTTCCAGGAAGGTGCTGTGGGTCCCTGGAGGGGAAAGACACATGAAAACAGCCTGAAGCATAAGAAAAGGCTGCACTAAATGCCTCTGTTGTTTCGGGCAGCAGATAGAATTTCTGAGCTGGTACCAATAATCTCTGTTCTATCGAGTGCTGAAAAGCCAGGTGGATACAAAAGAGAGGGAACAAAGTATGAAGAAGCTCAAGAAAAAAAAAAAAAACAGAAATATCAGGTTGTGACAGGAATGAAAAATATGAAAGTGATTAGATACAGATAGAATAAGACACGTAAAGAATAAACAGTGCTTCAAGAAAACAGCACAGAAGAGAATACTCAATAGAGGAAGAATTAACGACTGTGTGAAAATATAATTGAAAGGCCAGCAGTTTCCCTGAGGGGGCAGGGAAAGGTTGGTGGGAGAAGTGGAAGAAGGAGAAAGAAAGAGAAAGAAATCTATGAATACATAACAAAGAAGGAGGGGAAACAAATGGCCTCAGTTTGAAGCTGATTTCCAAAAGCATTAAGGGTGAAGTCAAAGGGAGAATTTAGAGAATTTAAGGAGAATATTAAAGAACCAATTAACTTCAGACAACTGAGAATAATGCAGTTGAAATCAGGTGCATGTTCTCTGTTTAGTATATGAATGCAAAAGGCAGAATTACAAAATGCAAAAGGTTGCAATGGTTTATGCAAGTTCAGACTTAACAATGAAGAAAATATTTGTGTGAGAAAAGGCAGAGTAGTTCTGAATGACCTTTGTCAATATGTAGATAGGATCATTTTTACAAACATAAAGAAATTATTTAAAATATAGAGAATAAAGGATGGGTAAGGGATGATTGTGGATGAGATGGAAAATAGAAAAAGAGAAGTTCAGATTTGTGAATATTATGCAGCACAAAAGATGAGATTGCCACTATACTATATATAATCCAAAGGTCTAGGGTTTTTATATTTGTTAAGAAAAGAATTCTAGGGAACTTAAAATAATTTATGTATGGTATTTATGTTTTCAGATTAATTTTAGTTTATCCACAAACCATTATGGTACTAAATTCTAGGTAGATTAGTTAAAATTTTACATCTGTTCAGAAAAGTACTTTGCAGTTCTAATTCATTAACAAATGTTAGTTGAAATTATTAACTAGAATCGTATAGGTTTTTTTTTTTTTTATTTGACAGAGTTATAGACAGTGAGAGAGAGAGACAGAGAGAAAGGTCTTCCTTCTGTTGGTTCATCCCCAAAATGGCCGCTACGGCCAGCGCGCTGCACCGATCTGAAGCCAGGAGCCAGGTGCTTCCTCCTGGTCTCCCATGTGGGTGCAGGGCCCAAGCACCTGGGCCCTCCTCCACTGCCCTCCTGGGCCACAGCAGAGAGCTGGACTGGAATAGGGGCAACCGGGACTAGAACCCGACGCCCATATGGGATGCCGGCACCTCAGGGGGAGGATTAACCAAGTGAGCCATGGTGCCAGCCCCAGGTTATTAAGATTATTTGAAATGTATTTAGATTTTTGTGACATTCATAGAGACATTTTTTATTTCATCATATGTTTCAATTTTTTTTTAGTGAATACCAGACATTTGCTAATGAAATGTAAAAATGTCTTTAATTTTAAGTTAAAATTTCTGTCTTATGGAGCTATAATAAATCTAAATTGACTTTATAAGTTTTTCCCAATCCATACAATAAGTTTTAAATTGCTTTAGAAACCACATCAATTTTCCTTTACACATCTGTTTTTTTTCAGAAGTATAGGTTTCTAAGGTATACCTACTACTCTTTTTTTTTTTTGGACAGGCAGAGTGGATAGTGAGAGAGAGAAACAGAGAGAAAGGTCTTCCTTTTTGCCATTGGTTCACCCTCCAAAGGCCACCACTGCTGGCGCGCTGCGGCCTGCGCACCACGCTGATCCGATGGCAGGAGCCAGGTGCTTATCTTGGTCTCCCATGGGGTGCAGGGCCCAAGTACTTGGGCCATCCTCCACTGCACTCCCGGGCCACAGCAGAGAGCTGGCCTGGAAGTGGGGCAACCAGGACAGAATCCGGCGCCCCGACCGAGACTAGAACCCCGTGTCACGGCGCAGCTAGGTGGAGGATTAGCCTAGTGAGCTGTGGCGCGGGCCTTTTTTTTTTTTTTACTCCTCTTAAATTCCGTATAATCTTAAGATCTCTTTGTATGTAAAATGTATGTAAATGTCATGTATGTAAATTTAATGTAAATGTTTATAAATATTAGGTACATGTAAAATGTATATAAAATGTAATTTGGTATAGATTCATCGCCTAGGTTCATCCTTGTTGTCACAATGAATTTCCTTCTTTCTTGACGCTGAATAGTATTTCACCTATGTTATATATATATATATATAATCATATATATGTATTTCTTTTCCATAATATTTATTTATTTGAAAAACAGAAAGAGAAGGATATGAAAGATATCTTCCAACTGCTGGCTCACTTTCCAAATGTTTGTAACAGCCAGGGCTGCACCAGGCTGAGGACAGGAGCCAGAACCCCCACCCGGATCTCCCACATGGGTGCCAGGAATTCAAATACTTGAGCCATCATTTGCCCCTTCCCAGGCACATTAGTAGGGATCTGGATGAGAAGTAGAGTAGGAAATAACTCAAACCAGCACTTTGATATGAGATGCAGACTTCCGCACTACACCACAATACCTACTCCATACACCACATTTTTAAAAACCTTTATCATTGATGGATACTTCAGTATTTTCAATATCTTCACTACTGTGAGTAGTGCTGCAGTAAACATGAGAATGCAGATGTCTCTTTGATGGACTAATTTCATTTCCTTTGGATATACACTGGTAAGTAGAATTGCTGGATCATATGATAGTTCTAGTTTCAGTTTTTGGGGTACCTCCATGTTGTTTTCAAATACTGGCTGTACTAATTTGCATTTGCAGCAACAGTGCATTAGGGTTTCTTTTTCTCTGCATCTTCCCTAATCCTTGTTATTATTCAGCTCTTGATAATACCTGTTCTAACAGGTGTAAAATAATATCACATTCTGGTTTCAATTTGCATTGCTCTGATGATGAAAGATGTTCAGCATTTTTTCGTATAAGTTGTTTGTATGTGTTTTTTAAGTATATTGAGGTCCTCTGACTACTTTTTTATGCTAAGTGAAATAAGTCAGGCACAGAGAAACGAATAGTGCATAATCTCACTTAAATGTAGAATCTAAAGAAGTTGAATGTGTAGAAGCAGAGTAAAAAACTGGTTATCAGAGGCTGCAAGAGGGTAAAGTTAGGGAAAGGGTGAAGTTGATCAAAGGATTCAAAAATTTCACTTAGACAAGATGAATAGGTTCTGGTGATCTACTACACAGCATCGTCACTATACTTAACAATAATGTATTGTCTATTTCGAAGTAACTGAAAGAATGGACTTAAATGCTCTCCCCACAAAGAAATGATATAGGGTAAATATATTAGCCTGATTTGATCTTTCTACAATGTATATATTTATCAAAATATTACATTATACCTATAGATATATACAATTATTATTTGTTAGTTAAAAATATTTTTTAAAAATAAGTAATTTGACAACATGCTTTGATTCACATATTACAATATTTAAAAAAGTTCTTTTCATTCAGTTTTAAAAATCAACCTTTCTATTTTACTCAACCTCAGGTAGCTGTAAGCAATTTGCTTGGCACAGTTTCAACTGACTAACCCTTTACTACATGTCTGCTATGTGTCAGGTGCTATGCCAAGTTTTGGGGAATCAAAATGAGAATAAGTTATAGTTCCTCTTAATGAATTGTTCCCAGTCTTTCAGAGGAGGTAAACATGCAGACAAGTAATTAAAACAAATTGCACAAATGTAATGATAGAAAAAAATTCAAGGTACATGAGTAATCAAGAGGAAGAAATGGTTGGCACTGTTAGGGCAGGCTTCATAGTATCCACAGTATCCACCAGGGCCCTGTGTAATGACTATGAGTTGGCTGAGAATGGACCAGGCAGAAGAAATTGTATGTGTCAATGCAGAGATGTGTAGAAGCAATGTAATCTGTTTTTGGCATTGTTATTGTGGGGGGAGAATAATATCTTTTATTCACCCATCGTCTCTTGATGGTCAAGGCTTCTAAAACAAAAGACTGATTTACAAGAGGCAAACATACAAACTTGTATTTTAAACATGTATTTATATGACATGGGGGCCTCCATAAGGAAATTAAGACCTAAAGAGACAACTACACCTGTAGACTTTTTATTCTAGGTTGGATGGAGAAGTGGATAGTATCGGAGAAGTCTGATCTGATAAAAAAAAAAAAAAAGTATAATCTTACGGTAATAAACTGGAAATTAACTGGAAAGAAGTTAGCGGGGGCTGTTTGTTCAGATTCCTCTCTGTCCGTGTGTCTTCAGAGATAAGTATATTGCTTCCCTCTGGACTCCTGAATGAGTGTCTTATGACTTGCTCAAGGGAGAAGATAGAGGGAAAGGTGAGAACGACTTTCCTGCTTCTCTATTATCTCAAATGATGAGGTGCCATATTTTGGGATATCATTTCTTGAACCCTATTACTTTGGTACTACAGTCTTCTAGAATCTTCCATTTTCCTTTAAAAGATAGACAAAGTAACAGGCAGTGGTTGTTATTATCACTTAGTTTGTGTTAGGCGCCAGTATTTTACTTTTCTCATATACATACATATATATACACATAATATATAATATATATGTGTATATAATTTTATAAATTTAGACTAATTTTCAGAAACATGAAGGCTATGTTAGTTCTCAGTAAAGTTTTGGGATTCTGTCCCTCAACATATTTTCAGAGAATAAGACTTCAAAATCCTTCCTTTACTTATTAGTATATAGAAATTAACATGTGCCAGGGAGTATAGTTTGGTGATAATTTATTAATTTCCTATACCAGTTTCAGATACTTTAACTTATTCTGGCTTCAAGATAATAGTAGTATATCAATTTAGATACAGGCATTATATTATGTATCCCACCAACCCCCAGTTATTTCACATAAGTATTGTCCACATATGATGATGTAAATTACAGTACTAAATCCACTGTGCCTTAATACACTTTCCAAGCACTTGGGAGGATAAAATACTGTACAGACAATATAGCTAGGGTCACATTTTGTCATATTTGTCTATTGGCCAACAATACCAACAGCAGGTTTAATTTTTTATGTTTTTTTAACCTAATGATTAATTCATTTTGATATTTCCTGATACAATATGATACAGCAGATGTTCTGTTAGTACAGAGAAACAGCCAGTGTTTATCCTACTGTTAATGTATTTTCCTCTGCAAGAATGCTTTGCTTCTTCAGGTGTGGAGACAATCAGTAAGGATTTTAGCTGCAGGAACCTAAGAAACGCTCATGCTCACAGAGCAAAGGCAATCCTCAGTCTTTTTTCTTTGGTTTTAAAGAAAAGTTGTCTGTATATCATCACCATTCAATTATTTCCTAATTGAATGGTAGGAAATGTTGGTTTTTTTCTACATTCAGAGTCACTCTATTATTTGGCATGACTTCCTCTGAAACAGAGAAAGCACAGGCTTCACATACCAGTCCATTTTGGCAGATCTGCAGAATGAGTGCGAGTGGTTGGCATAGATCTCTAAGTTGAGCATATTCAGTGCCAGTCATTACTCTATTGCAAAGTGCCCATATAAACAACTAATTTCTGTTCATGACCAGAGATGAAAGGAAAATCCTAATGTCCAATGTGTAGATCATTTACAGGGTAAAAAGGACCCAAGTGGCAGTCAATTGAATGTATTGCAAGGATTCAATAATCACTCAGAAAATTCTGAACATTCCTTTTTGTGTTCATTTTAGCACATCACTCCATCCTTAAAACTCTTCAACACTTTCCTATATCAATTCCTTACCATAACATACAACATCTGGATGATATGTTCCAGGCTTTGCTCTGTAACCTCATCTTATGCAAATTATTACCTGTTCCCCAGCCACGATGGCTCACACCCACTTAAAGTCTTTTGCACTTGATGTTCTTTCTGGAACACTTCTTCCAGATCAATTGCCTAGATCATCTCATTCCTCAAGTCTCACATCATATGTGGCTACCTCAAAGAATTCTATGCTGACCACGCCACCCAAACTAGTTCCCATTTTCTTTCAAGTTTATCATTTCTATCTTAATTTTCCTGGCATCGTTACTCAATAAAATTATCTACTTTGTTCACTTCCTTATTAACCCTCTCCCTTCCCCCATGTTATAAATTGCATCACAACCAGAAACTCATCTGTCTTGTACACAGCTGCATCCCAAGCAACCAGCTTGCTTGTTTATTGAGATAATAATGATAGATAATAGAAATAGACCTTAACAAGCTGCTCCATTAAGTCTCAGTTTTAGATTAGGGCTATAGAATTGAACAGTTATGAAGGAGGCTCTTAGAAAGGTTTTGGAAAAGAGAAACAAGTGCAATGAAAGGATTAGAAAACAAGACTTATAAAGAAGAGTAAATGATGACATGTGTTGGACTATTAACTACTTTGGGGGTAAGAATCCATTATTTTTGCTTACATTTTATGATTTTCAGAGCACTTTTGCATGTATAAATACTTTTAATGTTTTGCATAGTAAATATTTTAGTTTGTTTTATTGTCTTTGTTTTACAGGCATGGATAGTGAGGCTGAGAATTTAAATGAGTTATCTAGAGTTATAGTTAGCAGGCATAATTCATGTTTTCTTTACCTCATATCTAATATTTTTTCCATGACATCAATTCTGGTTTAGTCTGCAGAGCGAGGGATTTAATTTGGACACAATAAAGACATTTCTTATTAAGTTGTAAATTCTGATAAATTATCCCAGGTTATTCTGAGATATCTTTAGAATTCATTTAATATTCATCTGTCTGGTATGGTTTGGAAGAGGGTAGAGGGTATTTCTAGAAGGCAAGGGATTGCATAGTGCAGTAATCTTCAAGCTCTAAGATTCTTTAATCTTTTGGCTAAGTTTTTTGACTTTAAAAGTCAGTTAATCATTTAAAATTTACTTAGCATTTAAAATCTGACCAAATGATACCACGTTTTGAGCCTTATATCACAGCTGGACTTGGCTCTAGGATGTGCTCATTGCATGGGCTGTGTATATTTTTTATTCAATACCCAGAGCATGCAGTGTGAACATAATAGAGATTAAAAGGCAGTCAGAAGAGTAAAACACAATTCTTAAAGAATAACTTTGAACTTGCTATAGGTTTATTAACTCTCCATTTTAAGCTTTGTTCTAACCTTGTTTCCAAATCCCAAATTCAACAACCTAGACTTGAATTTGCAAAATTGCTTCTATTTTAATAATTTTATTCCATTTTTAATTTGATTAAGTTTATTGAAACTTCACATAAATGATCAAAGTTCTCTCTCAGTCACAGTTACAAGCCTTCTTTGAATAGAACTATAAAAACATATTTGGAAGAATAGAATTATTATGATTTTTCATCATGTGTTGAAGTTTATTTTCATGATACATCAGCTGCTCTCTCTTTACAATTGATCCTTGAAATCATCACAGTATAATTTTAATTCATAATAACATTGGGGAAAATATCATCTCAGGATCAGCTAAGTATTTCTTTAACCTACTTGTATAAAATTCACCATAATTTCCATTTCTTTTTACAATTAGAATTTATTCAACAATTATAGATAGATACTACATCCTTTATTTTCAGTAGGAAAAATAATTTCTTAGAAAATTAGAATGAATTAATTTGGTTTGAAAACTGATACATAAAATTACAAATATAAAATGTACTTATTCTGATTGTAACTATATTCCTTGTAATCAGAAAATTATTTCTTTATTCTGATTTTGGCATCCTCTTGCTTATATTAGGAACCAAAAACTGAACTTGGACACCTAATTGCAAAATCAATATGTAGAATCAGTTACTAAGAGACCTAGTTCAAACATGAACAAAAAATACTGTAGTTGAAATAAAAATAAAAAAGGGCACTTGGTGAAAATTTAAATAGAGATGGGAAATGAGTTTATAGAGAAGAAGAGCTTTAATAAATGCTGATTAGAAATATGGGGGTCTTTTCTGTAATATTATCACACTGAAAATTATGGTCTAATAGTTGTAAAAAAAAAAGTCAGCACTAATACATTGTGTTTCTTCATGCCTGGCATATAGCAGGTCCTCAATAAGTATTTGTTGAAAGAATAAATGAACCAACAAGTCTTATTTGAGCACCTGTTATGTGGAGGATAAAATACTACGACTCAGATAGAGCTTATGATGTAGTATGGGAGAGAGGAAATATAAATGAAATGCACAAATGACCACCATATCTGAAAGTGTGTGACAAAAATAAATGTATATCACAGGAGGCCAGACGTTCAGATCATTTCCCATCTGGGAAGATGTTAGAAAAGGAACTAGAGCCTGGGACTTGGTGAATTAAGTGAAAAGAAGTTTTGTTGTAGAAATCTAAGCAAATATATAAAGATAAGTACATCAATATTTTTATGAGACATTCAAGAAATTTAAAATAAAAAATAAGATTATCAAGAAATCTTATTATAATCACCCATTTGGAATTTCATTTGCATTTTGCATTAATGCAATATGAAATAATAGATGCCATTTATAGTGTAGCATATCCAAAATGTTTCAGTAATTGCTGTG
Organism: Oryctolagus cuniculus; assembly: GCF_964237555.1. NCBI lineage: Eukaryota > Metazoa > Chordata > Mammalia > Lagomorpha > Leporidae > Oryctolagus > Oryctolagus cuniculus. The sequence continues at coordinate 78,845,605 of NC_091453.1, read as the reverse complement.
TCCATCATCTTATTCTTGAGGTTAAACTTCTAGCCTAAATTATTAGAAAGCAATTTAAGTAATGAAAATAACAAAGGTTGTTTCTAATTTTAATATTCCAGTTGAAAATGTATAGTAAAGAGATCATCCATTTTAAATTTTTTTCTTCCCAATAAGAGACAAGACTTTAATATCTTATATTTCCTCCTAGGACGTTTTTGTGAGGAGTAGCTGACGTTAGGAATTGTTGATATCATCACAGTAGGAGATGGGTTAGAGGAAAATCTCACACAGAATATTTATGGCCATCTTGTGAATGGAATGAAGATCACTCTGGTTCTCATCTCTTTTTCATGCAACCTGCTTCTAGGCCCTTCTCCCACTTACTAGATAGAAACAACTTATGCTTATTCTCCTCCTCCAATTTATTTATCCTTCTCTTTCTGCTGTTTCTCCTCTTCCTTTTCCTTTTTCTTCTTCATTTCCTTTTTATTATATGTACAAGGATCATCCAGACTTTGTTCAACATTCTATATCCAGCTATTAATGCAGTCCATGGTCTTGAATGAGTGTCTATCTGAATGTTTGCTGAATAAATTAAATTGCCACCTGCTTTGGAAAAATCAACTTATTTAAATATACCAATCTAAGAAAACCAGTATAGAAAGATGTGTCTGACTCCAGAGAGTACACAATGCATACTAAAATAAAGTGCACATAACTTACTTTACTCACTGTTTTGCATTGTTTCTACCATGACTCTACCCAACCCTGCCTAAGAGGACAGAATACTTAGGGCCTATCTTCCCAACTTCATTTCACCTCTTACTAGATGTGTAACCCCTGAGCACGTGAATTGACCTTTCCTGAGCCTTAGGATATCTCAATATAAAATGTGACTGCTAGTTTCTTGTCTATCTGATGGTAGGTTGGCAGTAAATTGGATGAGACAATCTATTGAGCCAACTTAAGATGGGTGAAGCTGTGAATACAATTTTTTTTCTATTTTTTATGACAATGCCAAACAATTTTTAAAATATTTATTTATTTGAGAGACAGAGCAACAGAGGTGGTGGAGGGGGGTGGATGTCAGAGAATGAGAGAGACAGAGAAAGCTCCCAAACGCCCACAACAACTGGGGTTGGGCCAGGCTGAATCCAGCAGCTGGGAACTCAATACAAGTCTCCTATGTGGGTGCCAGAGATCTAAGTTATTGAACCATCTCCAGTTGCCTCCAAGGGTGAACATAAGCAGGAAGCCAGAATTGAGAGCAGAACCAGTCCTTGGACATTCCTACATTGTGTTTTCAACTTATACTAGGGTGTTGCTGATGAACTATGTTAATATATTTTTGCTAGATATGCTCATTTTATAGTTTTCAGTTACTATTTTATTATTCTTCATATTCTTACATATTTTAAATTTAAAAAAAAATTATATAAAAGAGAGAGACAGGTATCTTTCATCTGCTGGATCACTCCCCAAATACCCACAACATCTGGGGCTAGGCCAGACCAAAGCCAGAAGCCAGGAACTCAGTCAAGGTCTTCTACATGGGAGGCAGGGCCTCAAGTGCTTGAGCCATTACATGCTGTCCCCCAGTTGGAGCACTGGCAAGAAACTAGATTTGGGAGAAGAGCCAGGACTCAAAACTATGCACTCTGATATGGGGTGCAGGTGTCCTTAAGTGGCAGCTTAACTGCTGTATCAAATGCCTATCTCTCTTTCCTATATTTTTATAGCAATTCTTTTACAGCCACCTTATCTACCAGCCTAAAATATTTGCCCATGATTTACCATACTACAGCCCTGTGGAACGTAAAACTCTGTTTGCCTTGTAAGGGGCTGATGAGGCTACACTTTGTAGAACTCTATTCCATCTCTTGAATTCTATTGACTCACTTGGCTAGATTCTTTTAGAAGATACTGTACCTTTTTGAGTTTTAATTGTGTAAAACTCTATTCATTTGAATTGACCTGCTAATTAAGGTGGCAAAATGGCTTGCTGAATCATGGCACATTTATTTTTATTCCCATCCTGGCTTTCTTCATATTTTCATTACCATTTCAAATATGCATTTAATTTCTATTTGCATGGAAATTTCAGCCAACTTAGCTTCATTTAGGTCACTTTGTACAAAAAAATAAATTATCTCATTATTTCATCCACTTGATTGATTTCTGCTACTATACTTTTGAGCTGCATCAGAACTTTTCTAAGTTTCTGTATTATCTTTTCTGAACTTTTATCATAAAATAACCAACATCTTTGATATGTTTTCTTCCTTGCTCTTAGATAATTTGTCTCACTGCTTATTCTTTAACTAGGGAAATTAAAATGAGGAAAGAGATGAAAAGGTTAGTTTAACTTAATCTCTTGACTTCTTTCAGTCCTTCCGGCCTTTTCACAGTATTTTACTCAAGTATTCCTTCAACATGAAAAGAAGAAATGCTCATTGAATAAACCATCCAGCAATTTATGCAGTTATTTTGTCCCTATCAGTTTCATGACAGTTCACACTCAGTTGGTTACAAATGGAGGAACATATCCAGTAATTTCTTTAAGGCAATAAAAAGTCCTGCTTCCCCCTGAGTTAGCTTCTCTTTTTGTTTACCTATAACTTCCTGAAGTCTGAAAAAGAAGACAAAGACACATTTTTCCAGTCATTTTAAATGTGCCCAATCTGTATCAGGTTTTATAACTTGAAAATTAACACTCTGTTAGTTCCACTTAATTTCAGTTTTATTGAAAATGCAGTTCAATCTAGAAAAGAACATCTGGGAAAACCAACCAAACATTTGCACGTGCTTGCATTATATTTAACTTGGTTTAAAAAAGGCATAATTTATCTTAAAAATTACATAATGAAGTAATAATCAATGTTCACAGTGGAAGGTCGGTAGTCACACCTTCAAAAATTACTTCGAGTTGTGATTATAAGTAACTGCAGGTCAATGAAATTTGGAGATATGAACATTCAACATAATTCAATCAGTTGCTGTGTCTTTTGTTTCTTTTCTTAGTTCTCAAGATAGTTTAAAATGGAAATGTTTTCATACATTTCCCATAACCTGATTGCTTTTGTATTCCGAAATTAAAGTTTCACTTATTTATTTCAAAGGCGGAGTGATGGAGGGAGGGAAGAAAAGAGGGAGGAAAAAAGGGAGAGAGAGAGAGAGAGAGAGAGAGAGATCTTCCATCCACTAAGTGGCTCCTCAAATGGCCGTAACAACCAGGGCTGGGCCAGGCTGATGCCAGGAGCAAGGAACTCCATCTGGATCTCCCACAAGGAGGGAAGGGACCCAAGTACTTGGGCCATCACTGGAAGCTTTAGCTGGAAGGTGCATTAGCAGGAAACTGGATGGGAAGCATAGTAGCCAGTACTCAAACCAGCACTCTGATATGGAATGTGCACATCCCAAGCAGCTTAATGTGCTTGGCCACACTGACCCAAGGTATTCTATCTTTGTAAAGATTATTGATATTTTAAGGCATTTACCGGAATCATTTTATTTTTAATTGTTTGAATTACCATGAGAATGTTATTACCTTTCTAGTTGTTTGTAATTAATAGCAGTTTGCAGTGGTAGGTGTCTGTTTCAACACTTAAGTTGCTGCCTGTGACAGCTGTATCCCAGATCAGAGTGTCTCATTCCAATCCTAGCTCTTTTGCTTCTGATCCAGCTTCTTGGTAATGCACACCCTGGAAAGCAGCAAGTGATGGCTCAGATAGTTGATTCACTGCCACCCGTATAGGAAACCAGATTGAGTTCCAGGCTCCAGGATTTGGCCTTGTGCAGTCCTAGCTGTTGAGGACATTTAAGAAGTGAGCTAATGGATACAAGATCTCTCTCTCTCTCTCTCTCTCTGTCTCTCTGCCTCTTGCTCTGTCTGTATGCCTTTCAAATAAAATGAAAATAAATAAATAAATTTATTTTAATGAAAAACATTTAAAAAATCCTGGTAGCATGCATATAAGCCATAATAATAGGTATGTGTATGAAATTTTTCCTTTTACAAATAATTCATGTGAATTCAACAATTTACCCTCAAAATTGGATTTTTAAAACCTGTATGTAATATGGCAAACCTTTACTGATATTAAGGAGCAACCAATTTTAACGAAAGGAAAAATCTGTTTTAATACGGGTTATTCACTTCTTTTAGAATACAGTTTATGTAAGGTAGTCATGAATATTTTCTAATATTTTATGGCCACCCAATCAAATTCCCATAAGGGAAATAATTGTTTTATTTTCTTCCTTTTAGGAATCATAATTTCTATGATAGACAGATTATTGAAAATGATGCCTTAAAGCTCCTGAAAAGCTAGCCAAAATTTTGTTCATTTCTTTTGGTGCCTTCTGTAGACCTTATAGACTTTGTCAATTAATTGATGGTTTGGAAGGCAGTCAGTCATGTCATGAAGACTTAATCCACACAAAATGAAAAACAAGATTCCCTGGCTTAAAATCTCTAGGTGGGGCTGGCGCTGTGGTGCCATAGGTTAATCCTTCATCTGTGGCGCCTGCATCCCATATGGGCTCCAGTTTGTTTCCCGGCTGCTCCTCTTCCAATCCAGCTCTCTGCTATGAACTGGGAAAGAAGTGAAAGATGGCCCAAGTGCTTGGGCCCCTGCACCCATGTGGGAGACCAGGAGGAAGCACCTGGCTTGTATCCTCCACTGTACTCCCGGGCCACAGCAGAGAGCTGGGCTGGAAGAGGAGCAACCGGGACAGAATCCGGCGCCCCGACCGGGACTAGAACCCCGTGTGCCGGCGTCGCAGGTGGAGGATTAGCCCATTGAGCCCCAGCGCCGGCCAATAGCACAGGTTTTTTCAAATGCTGTGAGGGGCCGGCATTGTGGCATAGCAGTTAAAGCTGCCACCAACAAATGTCCCAGCTGCTCTACTTCCAATCCAGCTCCCTATTAATAGCCTGGGAAAAGCAGTGGAAGATGGCCCAAGTGTTTGGTCCCCTGCTCCCATGTGGGAGACCTTGAAGAAGCTCCTGGTTACTGGTTTTGTTCTGGCCCAGCCCTGACAGTTGTGCCATCTGAGGAGTGAACTAGCAGGTGGAAGACCTCTCTCTGTCCCTCCTTCTCTCTCTGTAACTGACTTTCAAATAAATAAATAAAGCTTTTAAAAATGCTGTAATGAATTGAGGTGTTGTATAGGTAGGAAGAAAAAAATCAATGTATCTTGAATGGATTATTCACCATGTGTCAGTATCATTAATCCATAGTCACACAGCCAGATAATAATGATAGCAAGTATGCCAATGTGAAGAATGGGAACATATAGCATTATTTTCTAAGATTAAAGTTATTCATAATGTTCTGAAGCAAACCAAGGCTGAATTTAGAGCTTTGGAATTTGCAGTTTGTGTGTTCTCTCACTCATTCTTACTTTCCAACCATAGAATCTTTCTAATTCTCTGCCACTTCATTTTTTGGAGAAAGAAGAATTCTTAAAAAAGTCTTTCCTGTGCATCTAACAGTAAATGTTTTCTACTCTACCAGGACTTGTTTATTGACTTTATTACAAGTTCAATGTCTGTTTTCACTTTTGCTCTTCCCAAGTTACTAATTGGAGCACAACACAACTATTTGCATGCAAAGAAACTTTGGCTTTACATCATTATTAATATTATATATGGTATTATTTCCACTGAATTGTATTTTCCTGGGGACTGTCCAATCCATATTTTACTGATTCATTTGGGGCATGAAATTGCATGTGATCTTTTAGTACCATTAATATGTTTTGTTCCATTTTATCCTTAAATGTCTATATTATACAGTTTTGTAACAGATTTAAAATGAATTATAGTTTTTTGAATTTCTAAATGCATTTGCAATTACAACCATCAATGAATAAAGTAATTTTATTTTTAAATTTTTTCACTTTTTTTTAAAGATTTATTTGTTTATTTGAAAGGCAGTGTTTCTCTCAGAGAGGAAGAGGCAGAGAGAGACAGAGAGAGAAAGTGAGAGAGAGAGGTTGCCCATCTGCTGGTTCACTCCCTAAATGGCCACAACAGCCAGAGCTGGGCCGATCCAAAGCCCGGAGCCTGGAGTTTCTTCTGGGTCTCCCACATGGGTGCAGAGGCCCAAGGACTTGGGCCATCTTTCACTACTTTCCCAGGCCATAATAGAGACCTACAGTGGAAGTGGAGCAGCTGGAACTCGAACCAGCACCCATTTGGGATGCTGGCACTGCAGGCAGCACCTTTACTTGCTATGCCACAGCACTGGTCCCATAAGGTACATTTTCAAACGCAATGCTTTAAGAAGCCATTGATGTTACCAAGTTAATGAGTGGTGCTATATTATAATTTGAAAATTTGTGGGCTGTAAGTTGCTAGAAAGCCTCTTATAGATGATTTTATAAGCCCAGAATTTGTGATATATTCTAGCTAAGATTACTTACACACTCATATTGATTGCAAATATGATTCATTTAGAATGAATTGTGTTAGTTGTTAGAAGTTAATAGTCAAATAAGTGTTCCCAACCCCTAAGCAACTCATGTCTCCCCAGCTTTGGCTGTAGGCCCAAGTAACAATCTATTTTTTTTTAAGATTTATTTATTTACTTGAAAGACAGCATTATAGAGGGGCAGAGGCATAGAGACAGAGAGGACTTCATCCGCTCGTTCAACTGCCCGGTTGGCCACAATGGCTGGAGCTGTGCTGATCTGAAGCCAGGAGATTCTTTCGGGTCTCTCTCGTGGGTGTAGGGGGCCCAAACACTTGGGCCATCTTCTACTGCTTTCCCAGGCCATCAGCAGAGATCTGGATGGAAGAGGAGCAACTGGGACTTAGAACCAGCACCCATAGGGGATGCCAGCACCGAAGGCGCGGCTTTACCTGCTATGCCACAGCACCAGCTCCAACAATTTATTTTTAAAGTAGTTCTGGAAGTGTACCTGTTGCCTTAAGAGTGGAGTGATTGGACATCTTATTTCACTAGAAATTTTAAGAGATTAATTATATTGTCTTTGAGTATGAAAAGTATGGAAATGATTATTGCTACTTACCCAATTCTATGAACTTAGGCAGAAAGAGTTGAGGACAGGAATACAGAAAAGGTAATGGAAAAGTCAAGAAATAAAGCCAAGAAGTATTTATTATGTCACCCAGTTTCATAACTTCTGTACCTATCTTGAATGTGGTGGAGTTGGTAGGAGGTGAGGGGAAATAAATAGAATTATTTAAAAAAAAAAACATGGGAATGAAAATAATTTGAGCATTACAAAGGGAAAATCTCATTAAAACGTAAAGTGGTACAAATTGTCTTGGACTCTCTTATCCTTTCTATAACCTTTGCTATCAAGACCTTTCAATCATTCATCTTTATTATTATGTGAGGGAGGGGAGAGAAGCAGAGAAATAGACACAGAGAAAATGACAGACAGATCTTCCGTTTGCTGGTTCACTCTCCAAATGCCTGCAACTTCAGGGACTGGCCTCTGCTGGAGCTGAAGACAAGAGCCAGGATTTCAATCCAGGTCTCCAAAGAGGGTGGCAAGAATCTAGCTACTTGATTCATCACCTCCCATTCGTCTTTGAATCTCCAGAATGTAGGGTGGTATGTAATAATTTCCCATTAAATGTTCACTGAATTAATTCGTTCAGTTTGTTTCAGCAGGATTTCAGGGGCAGCTGTTATTCTGTCTTCTTTCTCTGAACTCTTGCATTACTGGTTTGTGCTGTTTGATTATTATTTTAGTATGTACCTTATCATCTTATGATCACTTACCTGAAATAGTTTAGAACGTTTCTGTTTTATTCATGTGTACCTGATCGACAGAATTAAATTACATGTCCTTGTAGGCAGCAGTTTACTCACTTCATTTGTACCTCTCATAATAAGCCAATACAAAAATATACAATACATGCTAATTAATTTGAAAGCCTGGAAAAACTGCTTCTACCATATCATAATATTCCACAAACCTGGAGCCAGCAATGTGGCTTAACAGCTAGGGCTGCTGCCTGCTATGTCAGCATCCCATGTGGGCACCGATTCTTATCCTGGCTGCTCCACTTACGATCCAGCTCCCTCTAACATGCCTGGGAAGGCAGCAGAGGATGGCCCAAGTATTTGGGCCCCTGAACCCACGTGAGAGACCCAGATGAAGCTCCTGGCTCATGGCTCCAGTCTGGCCCAGTCCTGGCCTTTGCAGCTATTTGGGGACTGAAAAAGATGATGGAAAATCTCTCTATCTTTATCTCTCCCTCTCTCTCTGTAACTCTGCCTTTCAAATAAATAAGTAAATCTTTTAAAAAAATATTCTACAAATCCATTCCACAATGGAGCACATGTTTTAAGGGAAATAAAACTATATGTAGGTTATGAAATAAAGCTTATATTTACTCCAGAATGTCACTTAATAATGATGGAAACAGAACTTGCATGGAATAATTTAAAAGTACAGAAGCCAATGTTGGAGGAAGTTTAAATTTTTTTATTTGCAAATATAATTTTTTTCAAATTCTTGAGTTTGACTTTCATTTTAAATTAAATTATGCATTATATTTATTGGCCAATTTCTTCACTTGCAGATAATCTCTTGCTCTTCTATGTTATTAGCTTTCCAACTAATTTTTTTTTTATTTTATTTTTTGACAGGCAGAGTGGACAGTGAGAGAGAGAGACAGAGAGAGAGGTCTTCCTTTTGCTGTTGGTTCACCCTCCAATGGCCGCCGTGGCCGGCGCGCTGAGGTCAGCGCACCGCGCTGATCCGATGGCAGGAGCCAGGTACTTATCCTGGTCTCCCATGGGGTGCAGGGCCCAAGGACTTGGGCCATCCTCCACTGCACTCCCTGGCCACAGCAGAGAGCTGGCCTGGAAGAGGAGCAACCGGGACAGAATCTGGCGCCCCGACCAGGACCAGAACCCAGTGTGCCAGCGCTGCAAGGTGGAGGATTAGCCTAGTGAGCCATGGCGCCGGCCTGCTTACCAACTAATTTTAAGATCAGAAGCCAATATGTATGTATTTCATGGTTATATTTTTATAATCTGTTTCCTTTATTTGATAACCAAAGGAGTTTCAATGATATTAAGACAATACATTCAGTAAACAGAGTTATGCATATTTCAATGACCCAATGCCAAGATTAGAAAGTTAAAGAATAGATTTAGTTTATTTAAACCTAGCAGACTTAACGGCATTATGAATTCATAGCACCTATGATCTCCTTGGATACCCAGCATGAGACTCAGTAAGTATAGACACTTCTTCAACAGCAACAACAGAAAAGATTTACTGAATCCTTTCATTTTTCTGACATCAATCAATATTCAGTGCCTTTCAGAAAACTATTTATTTTGTCACCCATCTGTCCACATTCTGACCTCCTTTAGGCATCCAGTGCTTTTAAATCTGTAAGCTGTTCAGGGGCTACTACTATAACACCCAATGGTGGCTTTATTCTTGACATTTGGTAAATCCTCCATAGAGACAGATATAATAATCAAGTCTTAGAATTACTGTGTCCACGCTTTTAACCAAATTATCCCTAAAGCGATTAATTTGTTAACCCATTCAAAGCCAATTACTTAGATGTTTCAATATATTATTGTATGTAGATTACTCTTTATTGGCAATTGTCTTCCTCTTGGGGGAGGCGCAAACAAATGCTGAAATACAATAGCAGGAGAGTTTTTTGATAGTTGTTAGGAATAAGAATAGGAGAGAAGGAGCTGCATTTTTGAAATACCCAAATGCTCAAGCATCTCACATAATACCAAGGAACTTCAAAATGTTCAATAAATGATTTGAAAATATTTTATAGGTATTGCGTAGATAATATAGCCTAAGAGTTTTATAATACAATGAAATGTACATGTTCTCCTAAATGACTATGCAAATTCAGAAACCATTATGCTTTAAAGAAAACAGTAACTTCTACTTTTGCTGGTATTGACTCATATAGTTCAATAAACAATGCCAATCTTACCAGGAGTTGGCCTCTTGCTCATTTTGAAACTAGCAAGAAATCAGACAATATATCTTCTATATTTAGAATAAATGAGGAAGCACAGACAATAAGGAAGAAAATCATCCTAAAATAAAATGTGTACAATAACATTATCCTTAATTTTAATGTACTTATATAAGTTATAGGAAAATAATGATGCCAAATATGAATGTCTCAAGTTTAATAAGAGTGATTAAATCCAATAACTCACTGTTCTCTAAGAAAGAGGTATATGATTTAATTCTTGTAATATGTGCTAAACATGGATTTGCTTGATTGAGTCTATTCCATAGATGCTACCCTTAATTGTTGTAGGTCTTGTCTTCTCAATTAGATTAAAAGCTCCCCTACATTATCAACTCTTACTTCTTTCTGTTTGTATGTCCCATAGTATATAGGAGTGTATTTGTTCCAGCAACATGTTCAGCATTCTTTCATAAATGAAAGGATGTGATAACATGATGACATCATAGGAAATAAACATTGATGTGGATTTTTAAATGTAAAATGAAAGATATCAAAATATGAAAGCTTAAATATTAAAAATAGGATAGACAGTCACATTCCTTATAAAACTTTGAACAAGAATATGACAAGAGGGGGACCTTAGTTAATTGCTATATATGCTTGCAGTTTTCATGTAAAGCTCTTAGATAATTCAACATAAACCAAATATATATTTAAAATTATTTTCATCTCCCTATAAAAGTTTTTGTTTGGCTTTTATTTGTTTTTAGTAGATTGATTTTGTAATACTAGGGTCTCTGAAATAGCAGGATTGTGTTCCAAATTTAACCACACTTGAGAGAAGGAATGTGTTTCCAACCTTGTGTTTGCTTTTAATTGCTTATTTTCCAGGTTGCCTTTCTCCAGAAGTTGTGCAGGAAGGACAATAAATGCACTGATGTCTCATGCATTTTCATCTCCTGAGCTAGAATAATAGGACAAATCTTTGTCTGAGCAGGGGAGTGGGGACAGGTGGAACAGGCAATCTACTAATGTCCAAATAACAACTGACAGGCAAATCCCTGACTAGGAGGGTGAAGAAGACTGAAAGGAGTGAGGACCCAGGCATGCAGGAAGAAAATTTCTGAAAGCCAGCCCTTTCCATTGAGTAGGAAAGTGATGATACCAGAGAAGACTAGGTTAGGTGTGTCAGTTCTCATCTACCATCCACCTGCACAAAATGTTGTGATTCAGCAATAAAATTTTTACCGTCCAATGATAATTACTGTAGCTGTCATTGGCTGTGAAAATCATCTCACTATACTCAAGTGCTTCAAGCTATTATGTAGTTTAAGTCGGAATTTTCCACAATGCTGAAAAGTGTTCAGTTTTGTACTCTTGATGTTCATGTTCATTTTTGGTTATTTTTTTTCACCTTTACTGAGATGTCAAAAGACAAATCCATGAGAAATTTTGTTATAGATATAATTGGCTTTGATTCATTATTCCTAAGTCAATCAGCCTCACTCTGCATAATAATAAGAGAGCTCTCACTGGGCAATGGAGAACAGTGAGTTTTGTAAGGTAGGGGCAAAGAAACAAAACAATAGAGAAAAATGGTTAATGTTAGGTTACTTCAGGTTACTTTGACTTGGTAAGGGTTAAAGCAAAGATGAATTCCTTATTATCCTGAATAGTTAGATTCAGAATCTGCTATTTTCATGAAACACTGGCCTGTTTGGGATCTATCTACTTCCTTAAAGTCTCAGTTTGATTTTGGGGCATTTAGCTTCAGTGACTCCATTTTAGTTTGGACTCATTTTTTGGGACCTAGGCCAGGAGCTCAGTCTCAATGACCTCCCATAATTTTTGTTTAACAGAGATAATTTTTGGTATATTTTTCTTATTGCCATGTATATCCTGTAGGAAATCAAATTCTACTTTCTTTTATTAGTTTTCCATGATGTTATTTTCTCCCTTACATAAAAGGTTTTTCTCCTTAAACATGTCTTCGTCTCTCTGATATAACTCTGCTTCTCTTCCATCCCTATCATTTCCAATGTAATTATTGCTTGGACTAGAATCCATTTATAAAGAGATGTGCTCTGTTGCTTCATGCTGCTGACGAAAGATTCATAGTGATAGTAAGGAAAGCATTGCGTTTAGTTAGCAATCTAATATAGTAAGGCAGGGGAGACATATTAGAAGATAAGATGACCTTGTAACTAAACAGATTGAAAATACAAACTACAATTGTGTTTTGGAGGCAGGTGTTTGGCCCAGTAGTTAAGTAGTTAAGTTCCAGGCCCCTGTTCTATTTCCGATTTCATTTTCATGCTAATGTACACTGAGAGGCAGCATGTCTTAGATACTCAAGTTGATTTTTCTCCAATAGCAGGGGCTGGGTGAGGCCAAATCTGGGAGTCTGGAATTCAATACAAGTCTCCCATGTGTTTGACAGGGACCCAACTACATGCTAAGACATAGTTTTTTTTTTTTTTAACTTTTATTTAATGAATATAAATTTCCAAAGTACAGAATATGGATTACAATGGCTTCCCCCCCATAACGTCCCTCCCACCCGCAACCCTCCCCTTTCCCACTCCCTCTCCCCTTCCATTCACATCAAGATTCATTTTCGTTTCTCTTTATATACAGAAGATCAGTTTAGCATATATTAAGTAAAGATTTCAACAGTTTGCTCCCACACAGAAACATAAAGTGAAAAATACTGTTTGAGTACTAGTTATAGCATTAAATCTCAATGTACAGCACACCAAGGACAAAGATCCTACATGAGGAGTAAGTGCACAGTGATTCCTGTTGTTGACTTAACAAATTGACACTCTTGTTTATGGCATCAGTAATCACCCTAGGCTCTTGTCATGAGCTGCCAAAGCTATGGAAGCCCCCTGAGTTCACTGACTCTGATCATATTTACGCAAGGCCATGGTCAAAGTGGAAGTTCTTTCCTCCCTTCAGAGAAAGGTACCTCCTTCTTTGATGACCTGTTCTTTCCACTGGGATCTCACTCGCAGAGATCTTTCATTTAGTTTTTTTTTTTTTTCCAGAGTGCTAAGACATAGTTTTAAAAAGCTTATTCGGCCAGCGCCAGGGTTCAATAGGCTAATCCTCTGCCTGCAGCGCCGGCAAACTGGGTTCTAGTCCCAGTTGGGGAGCCAGATTCTGTCCCGATTGCCCCTCTTCCAGTCCAGCTCTCTGCTGTGGCCAGGGAGTGCAGTGGAGGATGGCCCAAGTCCTTGGGCCCTGCACCCACATGGGAGACCAGGAGAAGCACCTGGCTCCTGGCTTCAGATCACCGTGGTGCACCGGCTGCGGTGGCCATTGGAGGGTGAACCAATGGCAAAGGAAGACCTTTCTCTCTGTCTCTCTCTCTCACTGTCCACTCTGCCTATAAAACAAACAAACAAACAAACAAACAAAAACACCTCATTCAGAGGGGAGCAGGCATTTAGCCTTCCAGTTAAGACACATTCCACATCAAAGTACCTGGGTTTGATTCCTAGCTCCAGCTTCCTGCTAGTGCTGATTCTGGGAGCTAGTAGTGATAGCTCAAATGACTGGATTCTTGCCCCATATGGAAGATCTCAATAGCAGTTTCAGCTCCTAGTTTTGGCTCTGACCCAGCCCCAGGGGGCTGCTGGCATTTGGGGAGTGAACCAGCAGATGGGAGCTCTCTTTCTCTCTGCCTTTCAAATACTTTTTTAAAGTTTATGCAGAGAACAACTCTACTTCTAATAGTAAAGTATCTCATTTTTCTTCATATTATTGTTGCCAGCATACTATATCATATGTAATGATTACAGAACTTGAGTTCTGAGCAAAAATTAAATATTGGATTTTGTAAGAACTTAAAAAGGTTTGAGATATGACTTTTGTGTTTGCTTTTGACCATTGAATACTCATTTTTTTCTTCTTTGCTTGATTCTTAAGGTCATTAATATTAAATCTTTCATTCTTTTTTTAAAGATTTTATTTATTTATTTGAGAGTTAGAGCCACAGACACAGAGAGAGAGAGAGACAGAAAGAGAGAGGTCTTCCATCCTCTGGTTCACTCCCCAAATGACTGCAATGGCCAGAGCTGAGCCAATCCGAAGTCAGGAGCCAGGAGCTTCTTCCAGGTCTCCCTCACGGGTACAGAGGCCCAAGTAATTGGGACATCTTCCACCATCTTCCACTGCTTTCCCAGGCCATAAACAGAGAGCTGGATTGGAAGAGGAACAGTTGGGATGTGAACCAACACCCATATGGGATACTGGCACTGCCAACAGAGGCCTAGCCTACTATGCTACAGCGCAGGCCCTTAACTTTTTCATTCTTTCTTTATTTTTTTTTTTTGAAGATTTATTTATTTATTTGAAAGTCAGAGTTACACAGAGAGAGGAGAGCCAGAGAGAGAGAGAGAGAGAGAGAGGTCTTCCATCCGATGGTTCACTCTGCAATTGGCCACAACAGCTGGAGCTGCACCGTTCCAAAGCCAGGAGCCAGGAGCTTCTTCCAGGTCTCCCATGTCAGTGCAGGGGCCCAAGCACTTGGACCATCCTCCACTTCCCTCCCCAGCCGTAGCAGAGAGCTGGATCGGAAGTGGAGCAGCCAGGTCTTGAACCGGAGCCCATATAGGATGCTGGCGCTTCAGGCCAGGGCATTAACCCGCTGCACCATAGTGCTGGCCCCTAACATTTCATTCTTAACACATAAATTTTACTCTTTTACTTTTAAGTATAACCCATCCTATGGCCACTTTAAAATGTTTAGAAAACATTTGGAAATATCTTAAATTCAATATATAGTAATATTAGAGCCTAAATTTCAATGAATAAGTTATTTGTGAGTAGGCTTTTTTAAAAAGTAGTCTGTACTTCATAAAATATACTGTAAGTTATTTCCACATGCTTATCTTGAATAGTGGTTTTTTTTTTTTAATAAACAAAGTTTCTTAGCAACTATACCAGTGACATCAGGGCTACCTGCTTACGAACAACCTTGCATTATATTCATTTTTTGCTCTGCTGTACAGCATTTTATAACCTATGGATTATCAGAATCATTAAACTCTTAATTATTTTTTTCCTTGAGTTTTAATTGAACTCTGGGCTCTATCAAACAGAGTAAAGCATAATATCACATGCTAGGGCACTTAATATATTCCAACTCGTAAGCAACAAATCTAAATATGGACTAAATAAATTATGGTCTAACTGAAAGGTAAAACTATTGTTTAGAGAATTAGTTGCTTTTTATAACAAAAAAATACCCTAGAGAACAATAACAAAATTTAATTGCTTGCACATGTCTCTAACTCTGCTTTCTGTGAGAGGTTACTTGGTTTCTGTTTATTTTCCTGTTACATTAGAAGTAGGACTTAACTAAATCTTGGAGAAGAGGATTTTTTTTTGGTTGTCTCATTTTCTTAGTATCAGGTGCTGAATTTAGTTGTAATCTTACATAAGCGAGTCATCATTAGTGTATTTTATCTTAGCTATTGATCAATTCATTGTTCAAAGTTTATTCTTTTCTACCAATATGTTATAAGATATCTACACACTTCTATTTTGAAGAGCGTAAAATAATGATGAAAGGACAGGTTTGCTGAACTTTGGAGGCATATGAGAATGTTTTAAGTTCCTCATTATGTGATGCGACTATGGAGTGTAGAACTGGAGCACTGGAACTAGATGGCATTGAAGACATACAACATTGATTTCTAAGAAGCCAAGGAACTAAACTGGATCCAGTTCATTTTCTTGTGTGCACAAATTACACACAGACCCTGTTCCAAATGTGTATCACAAACCCAAAGCAGCTCTTTTTAAAAATTTGCTCCAAAATAAACCTATCTTTTAATTCCATTTTCCACAGACTTGTTGAAGTCCCCTTGTATGTACATATATTCAGAATGAAAACATGCCTTTGATTTATTAAATAGTGGATGGGTTTGGATACAATAGACTGTCAATGATAAGTCCTATGACTTGTTTCTTAGCACTTGTGTGTTAATGTGGGACTATTGATTGCTTTATCATCCTTGCATAGATGCCATATATGCTGATTTTAGCTTAAAATAAATTCTTTCAGTAGGAACAAGTTTAAAGTACTTTAAGGACATATCTTAGGAATACCTGAAATTAATGACTAATCATCCCAATTCAAAATGAGTACTCTGATCTGCTCTTACACATCACCCACACGTTTTTGCTTTCCAATTTTTATTTAGCTCTCAGAGATGCCATGAGGAAAACCATCATCTGAAAGATAAAACTTCTATAATTATCATTGAAATTATATAACTAGATTTGTTACCGGAGAAATTGCAGGGTTCTTGCCTTCGCGCAAGAAAGAATTCAGGTGTGAGACAGAGAGTAGTGGGAGGTAAAATAGCAAGGTTTATTAGGGAAGGGACATCCGTAAGGATGGATGGGCACCTCTCCAGACAGAGCCTGAGAGACTGGGGGCGGGGGGGGTGGTGGAGGTTACATGGTTGAGTGGAGAGATTACACCTGGCCAGACCAGGCGGGCAGCTCAGCAGAGAGGCAGAGGGCTGAGCGCGCAGTCCAGTTGAGGGTTTTTAAGGAGATGGGTCTTTGTCTTCACACATCTCCTCCTGAAACAAAGGATTTTATGGCTGTAAATATTAAGAAGCTCCTATCTGAGTTTTCCCTTGAAGGTATCAGACAGGAGGAAGCCTAGCTGGCGCCATCCTGGGTTCAGAGGAAGGGTGAGCAGGACCCCCTAGAGAATGGGGATCCGGAGCAGGGTGTTTGAAATGCGGATACTGGGCTGCATCTGGGAGACTGTGGAAGATTTGTCAGGCAGAAGGGTGCCCCCAAGGGGCGGGGATCTCCACCTGGCAGGTTGTGGGGTAGAAGGGGGCAGGGCAGAATGTGAATACCGGGCTGCCCCTGAAACATTGTCAGCAGATGCATATGCTGGACATAGATGTCTTCTCTTTAGGCCTTTATGTCACACACATAAGCTCATAACTGACTTGCTACCTAACAGATTCACACTTAAGATAAATTGGTGTGGACCCTGAAAAGGCATAAAGACAGGGAGTAAAAATGGGGTCTATAGTATGTGCCCTAATAAGTAAATTCTCCATATATTTCCTTCTTGCAAATACTCTAAAGTCAGAGTCATTTACTTTATAATTTCTCATAAACATCAAAACCATGATATGATCACAAACGTGGGTACCAAGAGTTACCCTCTTTGCCTATGTATTTCATTAAATTGCTGTTAATTAACCCTTCTGCTAGGCAGGCTCTAAAATGCAAAATAGAAGGGAGACAACAAAGCCACAATTTCTCCTTTGGATTATTTAGATATTTCAAGTAGTGCTACATACTTTGAACTAAACATAAATGTTCACTTCAACTAAAATACATACAATGCACATATATGGTAAGGTTAAACTTATTTTTAAAACAAATGTTTTTTAAAAATTTTTTGACAGGCAGAGTGGACAGTGAGAGAGAGAGACAGAGAGAAAGGTCTTCCTTTGCCATTGGTTCACCCTCCAATGGCCACTGCAGCCGGTGCACCACGCTGATCAGAAACCAGGAGTCAGGTGCTTCTCCTGGTCTCCCATGCGGGTGCAGGGCCCAAGCACTTGGGCCATCCTCCACTGCACTCCCGGGCCACAGCAGAGAGCTGGACTGGAAGAGGAGCAACCGGGACAGAATCTGGCGCCCTGACCAGGACTAGAACCCAGTTTGCCGGCGCCGCAGGCAGAGGATTAGCCTAGTGAGCTGTGCCGGCCCAAACAAATTATTTTTGTAGGGGACATAAACAGATATTTGCTTTCAAATGACTTACAGAGGTCAAAAGTAACAATGTATCTATGATATATTTTCTGTTTGTGTCAATTCTTTATATACAAAGGTCAGTATGACTAATTTGTTTTTCATGCTGCTTTTGATCAATAGCTTCTTTTATAAAGTTCATTGTTATAGGTAAGATGTCATTAAAATGATGAAGATGAGAGCAGTCATAGGCTGACAGCGATCCTAAAAACAAAGCTAAGAGCAATATTCACACACAAACAACTTGCTGGTAATAAATTAGAGTTTTCTCAGGATAGCATGTGAAATATACTTTAAGTGATGAGCATGCTGATTTATTAGAGTTATTTCATTGGAGTAGAAAAACTTCATAAGCTGAATTTTCTGGTGATTTTTTTTAATATTACTCAGATTCTTACTAAACCCCCTTTGTTCATTAGAATTTTGATGATCAGATGAAATGTGAATCATTTAATTGAGCATAATATTCATCAGACACATCACTATGAACCAGGCCATTGAATAAATTAAACTTATTATTAAGAATACTGATTTTGAACTCTTCCCTTCGATATTGCCTAATAAATTTTGGCATGACAATAATTTGTATTTCCAAACCACCTTAACCTAAAGACCATGAATCAGCTGACCCTCTGAGGTACACAATTTTCTTTTTTTTTTTTAAATATTTATTTATTTATTTGAAAGTCAGAGTTACACAGAGAGAGAAGGAGAGGCAGAGAGAGAGAGAGAGAGGTCTTTCATCCAACTGGGTTCACTCCCCAGTTGGCCACAACAGAGCTGCGCCTCTTCTGGGTCTCCCACGCAGGTGCAGGGGCCCAAGGAATTGGGCCATCGTCCATTGCCCTCCCAAGACCTAGCAGAGAGCTAGATTGGAAGTGGAGCAGCTGGAACTCAAACTGGCGCCCACATGGGATGCCGGCACTGCAGACAGTCACTTTACCCGCTATGCCACAGCACCAGGCCCAAGGTACACATTTTTCAATGCAGCTTCCCTGTGTACTGGGAACCATGTCAGGCTGCTCTATAGATTTCTCATTAGAATTTATCTTTTACTGGTACAAGAAAGAAATATTAATTTATTGCATAAATATATATAGTTCTATATTTTAAGCACTAAATCGAAAGAATGCTTTTGAGCAATAAATTAGGAGTTTATTGCTCTGGTAACAACTCCCATTCATTGAACAATTACTATATGCCTGGCATCTTTCTAAGAGTTTAACATGCATTTTTCATTGTATCTGTATGGCAACCTTTTTAAATAACATTTATTTATTTATTTTGAAAGTCAGAGTTACAGACACACACACACACACACACAGAGACCCCAAGAGAGAGAGAATATCTTCCATCCGATGGTTCACTCCCCAGATGGCTGAAGCCAGGAGCCAGCAGCTTCATCTGGGTCTCCCACGTGGGTGGCGGGGCCCCAAGTATTTGGACCATCTTCAGGTGCTTTTCCCAGGCTATTAATATGGAACTGGATCACAAATGGAGCAGCTGGAACAGGAACCGGTGCCCATATGGGATGCTGGCATCGCAGGCAACTGCTTTACCCAGTATACCACAACACTGACCCAACAACAACCTTTTATAATAAGTTCTGTAAATATTCCTATTTAAAAGGTTAGGATACACTCACCAAGACATTAAGGAACCGGCCTAAGATCACAGTATATAAGTGACAAAGCTGAGATAATTCCCTTAACCATTTACTCCATGAAGTTTTCTGTTTGCATACAGAAAATCATTACTTTGGGGTGAGTGGCACATGGTTAATATTCTTCTTTGGATGCCTGAATCCCATATTGGAGTGCCTAGATTTGAATCCTGGCTCCACTTCTGAATCCAGGTAATGGAGAGGCAGCAGGTAATGGTTCAGAGTATTTGAGTTCCTGTCATCCACGTGGAAGACCAGAGTGACTTCCTAGATCATGGCTTCTTCATGATCCAGACCTAGCTATTGCAGACATTTAGGGAGTGAACCAGTAGATAGAAGATCTCTCTCTCTCTCTCTCTCTCCCTCTCTCTCTCTCTCCCCACCCCACCTGTCAAATAAATGACAATAAATAATAAATGTTTAAAAATCATTACTTTTGGTTTGGTCTTCAACTATGTAAGTATCAAATTAGCTTTTGGTCAAAAGTAAACTGAAAAAACTCCATTTTTAGATAAAGATTTATTGATTTATTTGAAAGGCAGATTTACAGACACACACACATATCTTCCATCCGATGGTTAACTCCCCAAATGGCCTCAATGGCTGGGGCCTGGCCAGGCTAAAGCCAGGAGGTGGGAACTCCATCCAAGTCTCCCATGTGGGTGGCAAGGGTCCCAAGCACTTGGGCCATCATCCGCTGTTTCCCAGGTGCATTAACAGGGAGCTGGGTCGAAAGTGGAGCAGCTAAGATACAGATGGGTGCTTATAAGGAATGCTGGCATCACAGGTGGAGGCTTAACTCTCTGAACCACCGTGCTTGCCCCCCAGAATGCCTTTTTACCCAGAATTAAGCAGTTAAAAATGAGTTGATTTTTTTCTTCTGAGCCTACCATGCAGTAACATACTTTCTTTGGTTTTAATTAATTGAATAGTGTGAATTCAATGTGTATAATGAATATGTACTTACCAAAACTCAAATTTATGCAAATATATTAAATTTCTCACTAAATGTGTGGCAGGGAGCTGCTGACTACTGCCTGCAAAGAAACCCATATAATGTTGTTATAAGTTGGCCATGTGTTTGCTTTTAGGCAGTTTGCCTGAATAAAATATATTCAGGAACAAGGTAGTCTTCCCTCTCAAAAGTAGTGTGGTTTATAATTATTATATGGATTTAATCGGACAACAGATCTGAATCAAGATTGGACTTAAAGTTCATTCTTATTTAAAGTTACTTATATATCCCAGGATACATTTTCTGTGAAAATTATGGCTTCACAAATGAACTTCAGCAGTTTCAGATAAATTTAAGTGAATATCTAACTAGAATGACAAATTATTGCATGTAAATACAGCTTTATACCTTGCTTTCAGGTTCCAGATGCCTAATTGTAAAATTACATTAAATAATTTTAATCTCAACAAATATTAAAATGAGCATTCTTCTATGTTATTGGTTTTTTGTCACTTTTTAATCAATAGACTCAAAATTCAGAAGATTTGGGTTTGTAGTTTTCTGCTACAATATTTGAATTTGGCATTTAACTTTTAATTCAATTATTTTTACATTTCCACTAAGATTGACATTGCACAATATGTTTGTTTATTCAATCATTAAGTTGATCAATGATGGCTTTGAGATTATGTAATTTTTTCTATGCATAAATATTGTAAAATGCCATAACACTTCCAGATTTTTTTCATCATTACATTTATTATGTAGTCCTTGATGTTATTAATGTGGTCTTTATTTTTAAGAAGTTGGCATCCACAATAATGAATTATTACCATTATTCAGACTTCCCAGTTCTTTGGAAAGTAAAATAAACATATTCAGATATCACTACAAACTCTTCTTTAAAAACAACATACTGAGAATGACTCTAATATGCCCTGATTGTAAAGACTGTTTATAGAAGGTGAGTAATGACAGTTTATCTTAATTGCAGAAATGAAAAAAATCAACACAATTTATATAAGTATGAATCAAAACTTGTCAGGATTCTATTAAGATACAGGCAAATAAGAAATAAACAAGGAAAAACACACATCAGGAACATTTAATCTAATTTAGTTCTGTAAAATTTATTTTCATTTTATTTAAAAGATAGACACAGGGGATGGGGAGAGAGAGAGAAGAGAGAGAGAGTGATCTTCCATCTGCTGAGTCATTCTCTAAATGCCCAAAACAGCCAGGGTTTGGCCAGATCGAAGCTAGGAGTCTAGAACTCAGTTGGGGTTTCCCTGTGGGTGGCAGGGACTCATGTACTTGAACCATCATCTGCTACTTCCTGGGTGCATTTCAGAAGGAAATTGGTTCAGAAGAGCAGGAGACAGGACTCAAACTAGACACTCTGAGACAAGGCACAGGAATTCTTCCAAGCAGCATCTTAACCACTGAGCCAAATGGCTGCCCCAAGAGCATTTACTTGTTATAAGAGAGAAGGGTTAAATGTGAAAATTGGAGTAATTTGGACTACAAAATTAGTTTACCTGAATCATGATATAAAATAATGTTTTGTACCACTTGGATAAAATCATATAAATATTTCAATATCATTCTTGATTAAGCAAATTTATATGTTAGCATTTACTTACACAAAATTTTTTAAAAGATTCATTTATTTATTTGAAAGGCAGAGTTACAGAGAGGCAGAGGCATAGGCATAGGCAGAGAGAGAGAGAGAGAGAGAGAGAGAGGTCTTCCATCTGCTGGGTCACTCCCCAAATGGCTGCAATGGCTGCAGCTGGGCCTATCCGAAGCCAGTGTTTCTTTTGGGTCTCCCACACGGGTGCAGGGGCCCAAGGACTTGGCCATCTTCTACTGCTTTTCCAGGCCATAGCAGAGAGCTGGATTGGAAGTGGAGCAGCCCGGTCTCAAAGCAGCACCCACATGGGAAGCTGGCGCTGCAGGCAACGGCTTTACTCTCTGTGCCATAGCGTCAGCCTCTACACTAATTTTTTTAAAAAGATTTATTTATTTACTTGAAAGTCACAGATACACAGAGAGGAGAGGCGGGGGAGGGGGGTTTTCGATCCGCTGGTTCACTCCCCAGATGGCTACAATGGCTGGAGCTGTGCTGATCCAAAGCCAGGAGCCAGGAGCTTCTTCCAGGCCTCCCATGCGGGTGCAGGGGCCCAAGGACTTGGGCCATCTTCTGCTGCTTTCCCAGGCCATAGCAGAGAGCTGGATTGGAAGTGGAGCAGCCGGGACTAGCACCGGCACCCATATGGGATGCCAGCACTGTAGGCAGCGGCTTTACCTGCTACGCCACAATGCCAGCCCTCCTACACTAAATTTTTTAAAGTAATATACTAGCTATATGACTTGGACAATTTACTTAGCTTCCTTACAAAGTGGGATGTTTCTTACCCATAAAATGCAGAAAAGTCTTTCATATGAGTATTAAATGAAATAGTGTAGTTATATACCTACTTTTAAAATAACTACAAGTAATTCTCCATAAGAATATTCAAATATGGGGCCGGAATTGTGGCATAACAGGTTAAGTCTCTGCCTGCAATGCTAGCATCCCATATGGGCCCTGGCTCATGTCCCAGCTGCTCTGTTTCCAATCCAGCTCCCTGCTAGTGTGCCTGGGAGAAGCAGCAGAAGATGACCCAAGTGTTCACCCCTGCACCCAAGTGGGAGATGCGGAGAAAGCTCCTGGCTCTTGGCTCCTGGCTCTTGGCTCCTGGCTTTGGCCTGGCCTAGCCCGGGCCCTTGTGGCCATCTGGGGAGTGAGCTAGTGATGGAAGATCTCTCTATCTCTCCTTCTCTCTCTTTGTAACTCTGCCTTTCAAATAAACAAAATAAATCTTTAAAAAGAGAATATTCACATGCACAAAGGCAAATAACCAAGATTTCAAATTAACACATGTACACTATGTGCATTCTGAAACATAATTTTGGAAGATATTGCAACCATATATACATGTACTTTACAGTTACTATTTAGAAATTGAGATTGTTAGACTGTGTTATGATTTGCCGTTTTTAACTGGATTGTTTGGTCAGTGTTTCCTGCTTTAAATTTTCATTATCAAAAAAAGAGCTCAGCTATGATAGAAAGTTACCTTAATTGAACTGTAACAAGACTGTTATGGATACAGTAGCTCATCTTTTTGTCTAACTTTTTTTTTTAATTTGAGGGACAGAGAGAGAGAGAATGAGAGAGACAAATGAGAGACAGGAAGAAAGAGAAAGAGAGCACATGCTCTCATCTGCTGGTTCACTCTTCAAGTGGCATGGAGGTCCAGGGCTTGTCCAGGCCAAAGCCAGGAACGAGGAGCCAGGAACCCTCAAATGGTTGTCAGGAATCCAATTACTTGAGCCATCACCACTCCCTCGTAGAATCTGCGTTAGCAGGAAGTTGGAGTCAGGAGTGGCTCATTTATTGTATCTTTAAGAGCTGTAGGATTTTATCGAAGTGCTTTTTTCCAATGCACACGCAACATACGTGGACCTTAAAATTCTTATCCTGTTAGCAGATTTGCAGAGCAGTGGCTGTCCCTAGCTGTCAAGTAGACCAACTTGAAAGCTATAACTCTTGACACTAGATCTTAGCCAAAAGGCTGAGAAGCAACTCTTAAAGTTGCCAAAGAACTGTAATTGATCTAAAGTGATAACATACTCTATCTCACTTAAGTGATCTGAATTAACAAGTAGTTAACTTCTTACACTAACTAATAAATTCCAAAAAACAAAAGCAATAAGAAATAAATTATCTGACCAAATTAATGCATTATTATTTAAAATTATTCATCTTTATTTTCCTACAACTAATTTAAATGGACTTGATGGTAAATATGTGAATTAATAAGTTGGACATACACGATATTAATCTAAACCAACCTTGACTTTGAAAATAGGATTGACAAATCTGAGGTTATTTCAGCTCAACTTTTTATCTTTTTATTCATGTAAATTTTTTTTTTTGACAGGCAGAGTGGACAGTGAGAGAGAGAGAGAGAGAGAGAGAGAAAGGTCTTCCTTTGCCGTTGGTTCACCCTCCAATGGCCGCCGCGGCCGGCGCGATGCAGCTGGCACACCGTGCTGATCCGATGGCAGGAGCCAGGTACTTATCCTGGTCTCCCATGCGGGTGCAGGGCCCAAGGACTTGGGCCATCCTCCACTGCACTTCCCTGGCCACAGCAGAGAGCTGGCCTGGAAGAGGGGCAACCGGGACAGAATCTGGCACCCCGACCGGGACTAGAACCCGCTGTGCCGGCGCCGCTGGGTGGAGGATTAGCCTAGTGAGCCGCTGCGCCGGCCTTCATGTAAACTTTTAGAGAAGCCTCTTGACCACTGTCTCTCATCAAGTTCTCTAATCCCAAGGGAGGGTATGCAAATAAAATCAGAACAGAAGAGAGGCATTCACCGTTCAGCATATACTTCAGTCTGCTATTGTTTTTCCTATTATTCTTACCTGACATCATATGGCAATGTAAAATTTTATTTTAAATGAAAAATGTCAAGATTAAGTAGATAAACATGGACACAGAATCACATATTTAATTTTAGTTATAAGATAATATAAAAGATTTACAGGAATTATATATGAGATTTAAAAATCACTTGGAATTAATTACTTTTGTTTTTCAAATTTTATACAATGAACATATGTGTTATCTATAAGTAGTTTAAATAAGAGGTATTTCTGCAAAGACTAAAAGGAATCTCAAAATCCTACTTGTTTAACTAAATTTTCAATCTCTAAATCTCTCAAAATATTTACATTAACAGGTACAGGCATTTAGCACTGCTGTTAAGTCAATGCTTGCTTCAAGTCCCAGCTACACTACTCCTGATCCAAGTTTCTGACAATGTGCACCTTAAGAAGCAGCAGGTGATGGCTGAGTTCCTACCCCTCATATGGGACACCCAGGCTCCTGGCTTCAGCCTAGCCCAGACCTGGCTATTGAGGGCATTTGGAAAGTGAACCAGCAGATAGAAGATATCTTTCCATCTCTCTCTCTCTGTCTTTCAAATGAAAATATATAAATTAAAATAGTTACCCCCATAATATATCACAATATTTTTTGATAAAAAAAAGCATTATCAGTCACTGGCTATTTCAGCACTATGTTTGATGAGCCTTTGAACTCCTGGCTGTTCTCAGCAGTTGCATTTTTCCACAGCTAGTGCCTCAGGGCAGTGTAGGGGTAGTTTTTAAAGTCATGTATAAGGGGCTGGCACTGAGGCATAGTGGGCTAAGCTGCCACCAGCAGTGCCAGCATCCTATTTGGGCACTGGTTCTAGTCCCGGGTGCTCCACTTCTGATTGAGCTCCCTGCTCATGGCCTGGGAAAGCAGTAGAAGATGGCGAAGTCCCTGGGCCCCTGCACCCGGGTGGGAGGCCTCGGGAGAAGCTCCTGTCTCCTGGCTTTGGATTGGCACAGCTCCGGCAGTTGCGGGCAATTGGGAAGTGAACCAACAGATGGAAGACCTCTCTCTCTCTCTGTCTCTCTCTCTGCCTCGCCCTTGCCCTCTCTGTAACTCTGCCTTTCAGTAAAATAAATATTTTTTAAAAAACATCATGAATAAATGTTTTTTAGCTAAACGAAGTTCAGACACTGCAATCACAGCCCAGAAAACAGCTTCATTACGTATCTTTCCACCTATCTCATGATCTAGTTTTCCAGAATATTATACTCAGACAATCCTTAGGAAAAAATGAATGGCATATGGTTCATTCTATCTAATGTCTGAAGCTGTGTTTCTATGGCAACAACAACAAACTAAATGTGAGAATTTGGAACACTCCATAGCTACCATTTCTCATATTAACAACAAACTTTTTTAGGGAAACTTCTGGCCTCATACTTTGAAAAATATGTTTTTCATAAATTTACTTTTATTCTAAATCAGCAGTAGTCAGGAAACAAATTTCTCCTGCCTCTTTTTTAAATATATATATATTTAAAAGATTTATTTACTTGGAAGGCAGTTACAGAAAGAGAGAGAGAGGGAGAGAGAGGGAGAGAGAGGGAGAGAGAGAATCTTCCATCCTCTAGTTCATTCCCCAAATGGACATAATAGCCAGGACTAGGCCAGGTTGAGGCCAGGAGCTGAAAACTCCATCTAGTCTCTCACACGTGTGTAAGGGACCCAAGCAGTTGGGTTATCCTCCGCTGCTTTCCCAGGCTCATTAGCAGTAATTGGATCAGAAGTGAAGCAGTCAGGACTCAAAACAGGTGCTCATATGGGATGCCAGCACCTCAGGCAGTTGTTTAACCTGCTGTGTCACAACACCACCCCTGGCACCTCTTTTCTTTTTTTTAAGATTTATTTATTTGAAAGACAGAGTTACAGAGAGGCAGAGGCAGAGAGAGAGAGAGAGATCTTCCATCCGCTGGTTCATTCCCCAGATGGCTGCAGTGACCGGAGCTACACTGATCCGAAGACAGGAACCAGGGTCCACCATGCGAATGCAGGGGCCCAAGGACTTGGGCCATCTTCTACTGCTTTCCCAGGCCATAGCAGAGAGCTGGATCGGAAGTGGAGCAGCCAAGACTTGAACAGACGCCCATATGGGATGCCAGTACTATAGGCGTCAGCTTTACCAGCTACCCCAAGTGCTGGCTCCACCTCTTTTCTTTATCTAGGTCCCCACTTCAGGTAAGATTCTCATTGTTTCAACCATTAATCTAAAAATTTGAAATACTATATTTGGGCTAGGTAATACAGGCTGACAATACCCTTGAGTCACAATTTATAGCATGATAAGATACTGTATGTTGCATATTGTCTTTATCTTAAAAATATTATTGCATCTATTATTTTATATAAACCTCTCAAAAATCCTTCGAAGTATGTAGGACAATTATTTTATTCACTAAACAGATGACTAAGATAATGGGTGTATTAAAAGCAGCTGCTGGGGCATGTGCTATGGTGTAGTGGGTTAAGCTACTGATTGCTGTGCTGGTATCCTGTATCATAGTACCTGCTGAGTCCCAGCTGCTTTGCTTGTGATCCAGCTCCCTGCTAACGCACCTGGGAAACCAGAAAATTGGCCCAAGTACTTGGGCCCCTGCACCCATATAGGAAACATAGAGGGAGTTCTTGGCTCCTGGATTCAGCATAGCTAGTCCTAACTATTGTGGGCATTTGGGGAGTGAACCAGAAGTTGGAAGATTGATCTCTGTCATTCTGTCTTTCAAATAAATAAATCTAGAGAAAAAAGCAGAAGCTATTTTAGAATCTGTGTTTTCTGACTTTAAGCTCTGTTCTGTTTACCAGATAGTTTTCTTGATAGTGTTCATTATTGTGTCCTAGAAAGATGATGACTCTAAGATTCTATTTCACATTTCATACTCTGTTCACAACATACCCTGAATAGAGAATCATTTTTCTCTAAACATCAAAGAAATATGAAACTATAGTTAGTTTGGTCAGAGCTAAGCATTGTCAACGCTGTACCTGTTGCTGCTTTTTGATCCTACTCTGTCTACAAAACAAGGAAAGCAGAGTCCTTGTTAACATAACATTAAAATTTTTCTCAACATAGATACTAATCTAGCAACATAATTATGAGAAAATTTAAATAATCTGCATTAATATTATAGTGTTTCAGTACATCTGCAGTTAGTTTGTATGTGTGTAATACAGGTGCAAACATACTCTTTGTTATAAAATTAAACTAGAAATCCCCTACACAATCTGACTTGGTAATTGGAACAGTCTGGCAATAAGAGTTCTGGTCAAATTGTTTTTGTTTTCTTAGTTCCAACTCTTACAGTTGTAATCTTCTGCTTTGGTTTCCAGTCAAATATCTAATATGAGGTCAGGCCTTTGGTGCATTTGTTGAGTGCTATATGGGACACTTGCATCCTGTATCAGAGTGCCTATGTTCAAGTTCCAGTTACTCTGTTTCCAATCCAACTTCCTGCTAATATGCACTCTTAAAGGCAGCAGGTGATGGTTCAAGTAGTTTGGCCCCTGCCCCCCATGTTGTTGACCCAGTTTGAATTCTGGCTCCTGGTTTCAGCCTGGCCCAGCCCTAGGTGTTGTGTGTATTTGTGGAAGATTTTCTCTCTCTCTCTCTCTTTCTCTCTCTCTCTCTCTCTTTCAAAGAAAAAAAAGTTAAAGAATAGATCCATCATTTAGGGATACTAAAGAGGTTACAATTTACACATAGGCTCTTTTTTTAAAAAAAAAAAAGATTTATTTATTTATTTATTTATTTGAAAGTCAGAGTTACAGAGAGAGAGAGAGAGAGAGAGAGAGAGAGAGAGGTCTTCCATTCGATGGCTCACTCCCCAATTGGCTGCAATGGCTGGAGCTGCACCCATCCAAAGCCAGGAGCCAGGAGACAGGAGCTTCCTCCAGTTCTTCCCATGTGGGTGCAGGGGCCCAAGAACTTGGGCCATCCTGTACTGTTTTCCCAGACCATAGCAGAGAGCTGGATCAGAAGTGGAGAAGCCAGGACTCGAACCAGCGCCCATATGGGATGCCGGCACTGCAGGCGGTGGCTTTTACCCACTATGCCACAGCGCCGGCCCCAATATACATAGGCTCTTAAGATTAAAAAGAGACCTTTGGAATGGTACAGTCTAATTTTTTCTTAATGTTTTATATTAACATATGCTTACTGAAAGATTATTTTGTTTTCTATTTTTGATGGTTCCAAATTAAGCACCGCTGGCACTTACATTAATCCTTTTATTGCTCTAGGGTTTGTTGTAGGACAGTGAAATAATGACTCATCATATATTATGTGATGACCTGAAATATTTGCTATAGCTTACCAAGATGCCAGATACAGAAGTATACCTTGATATTGTGATCATTTCAAATTAAACAAAAATTCAAAGTAATCACAGTATCCAAAAAGCATGAAAAATTTTTGTAATGCTGAGAGATTCTAAAAGGTTTTAAGGTGTAAAAGGTGTATTCTTGATAAGCGTATCTCATATTAAGTAGGTAATATCAACTCTGAATATCATTTCCTTTCAAGTGTAAGTTTTGTCTGAGGATTCTTAAAGCACACAAACAAAATGCTCAATAAATGAAACTGACTATTCTAGTAAAATGACTAAGCAAAAAGGCTCCCACTCCAACATTTAGAATTATCCTTAATCTTGTGATATAATTATCTTCCATTGTTCGTAGCCATTCTTCCACTCTGAAAGGGAAATGTGTTCCTTTTCAGCTACCTGAGGTAAGAAGAGACCCACTTTTTAATAAAAATTTATTTATTTATTTGAAAGGGGGCAGAGGGAGGGAGAGTATTCTTCCATCAGCTGGTTCACTCCCTAAATGGCTGCAACAGCCAGGGCGTGGTCAGGCTGAAGCCAAGAGCCAGGAACTCCACCAGGATCTCCCACGTGGGTGGCAAGGACATAACTACTTGAGCTATCACCTTCTACCTCCCACGTTATGCATTAACAGGAGGTTGGAATTGGGATTAGATCTGAGATTCAAACCCAGGCACTCTGATATGGGATGCGGGTATGCTAAACAGTGTCTTAACCTTTGTGTCAAATGCCCACCACACAAAGTATTTTTTAAAAAGATTTATTGATTTTATTCATTTGAAAGAGCAACAGAGAGAAAAGGAGAGAGAGAGAGAGACAGACAGAATCTGTCATCGGCTGGTTGACTCCCCAGGTGGCTGCAATAACCATCACTGGGCCAGGCTGAAGTCAGAAGCCAGGAGCTTCATCCAGGTCTCTCACATGAGTGCAGGGGCCCACACAATTAAGCAGTCTTCTTCTGCTTTCCCAAGCCATTAACAGGAAGCTGGATCAGAAGTGGAGTAGCTGGGACATGAACCAGCTCCACATGGAATGCTGATGTTGCAGGTAGCAACTTTAACTGCTATGCCACAATGCCAGCCCCATAAAGTATTTTTTTAATCCTTAGAAAAATCATCAAGAGACTGCTTTGCAATCATTCGCTTTTGAGTTAAAAACTATTCAGATAACAGGTGGCTTGAGTGGGTGAGTATGAAATTAAAGGGCTAAAAGGAAAATTTGCTACTTGAAACCTTCCTCCAGTTGAGTGATTGGATTTATTAATTTAATTCAATCCCAAGTAATTCTATTTGCTTTCTTGTCTGTGGGAACAAAGGCATAGAGTCATAAAGGTATGTGAGATAGGAATATAGTATGATTTGTGTTGCATATGTGTGCATGTTTGTGTTGCTGTGTATTTGCAGGGCAAATGTTAAAGGGGAAATGAGAAGTATCCAGTGAGAATTATGTTAATGGGTTAAGAGTTTGGATTTTAACTGACTGTTGTCGATACTGATTTCTTGAACGAATGGATAATGTGATTATTTCTCATGTAGGAAGAAAAGTATGGATGATATGGAGAAAAATTAGAGTGGGTAAGAACCCAAGGCAAGGAGAAATAGGCAGAGACTATTGGAATAGTCCATATGAAATAAAAGAGGGCTTAGATGTTTCCATCTGATGGGTTGAATTCAGAGACATTTTTGATGATCCAGTTCTTAAGATTAAATTATTTGGGAAAATACTGGTGTATAAAATCTCAATGAAGTATTAGTTGTTTTTATCTTCTCTTTAAAATGCAAATCCCAGTTAACTATAGGAAAATCTGTAGCTCTAGAAAATAATGACGTGCTTACTGACATTTAACCATGGTATAATGGAGCAGTACACTAAACAGAATTAAAAATGCTATTTTCAGTCACCAGCTTCTTAATGACAAGATAAGTTTTTATATTTTTAAATACCTTAAGACTTGACAATTTCCAAGGTGTAAGCGTTCAGCAGATAATCCATCACTGATACTAAATCGCACTGGCCTTTAATGGTGCATAAACAATCATGAATTCTTGTCAACACGGGAGAAAAGAAAGATAATTACACACAGGCTAAAGTTTTGCATTTTCTTCCTACTCAAATAGAACATTAGAGAGTTCAGTTCTTAAGTATGTGAGGTTAGAACAAATGAAAATATCACTATGCCCATTTCTCTTTTTCTAATTGATTTATTTATTATTTGAAATGCAGAGTTATAGAGAGGCAGAGAGAGAGAGAGAGAGAGAGAGAGAGAGATCTTCACTCCCCAGATGGCCGCAATGGCCAGAGCTTCACCCATCCGAAGCCAGGAGCCAGGAGCTTCCTTTGGGTCTCCCATGCGGGTGCAGGGGCCCAAGGACTTGGGCCATCTTCCCCTGCTTTCCCAGGCCACACCAGAGAGCTGGATCAGAAGAGAGTGGAGCAGCCAGGACTTAAATGGGAGCCCATATGGGATGCTGGCACTGCAGGTGGTGGCTTTACCTGCTAGCCACAATGCCAGCCCCAAACTACGCCCATTTCTAATGTCAGTGCTTTTCTCCTCTATGGCTTACCAGATCTCAAAATGATCCTCTAATGCATTGGCTAAAGAGATTTCCTAACATATTCTTTTTTTTAAAGATTTATTTTATTTATTTGAAAGACGAAGTTACAGAGAGAGGTAGAGACGGAGAGAGAGGTCTTCCATCCGCTGGTTCACTCTGCAATTGGCCACAATAGCCAGAGCTGCGCCAATCCGAAGCCAGGAGCCAGGAGCTTCTTCCGGGTCTCCCACATAGGTGCAGGAGCCCAAGGACTTGGGCCATCCTCCACTGCTATCCCAGGCCATAGCAGAGAGCTGGATCGGAAGTGGAGCAGCCAGGTCTGGAACCGGCACCCATATGGGATGCCAGCGCTTCAGGCCGGGGCGTTAACCCGCTGCGTCACAATGCTGGCCCCCTAACATATTCTTTTTGCTTCTGTTTTCTGGCACTCCTAAGATAGATAAGATTATTCAACATCACTTTGAAATAATGCCATTTTACCACACGAAATTACTTTTGAACCAAAAGGTTTGGTCACTCTCCTTTCCTTCGTCCTGCGCGTTGAATTATCATCAGACCTCAGCATAAATCAATCTTAATAGACCCTGTGGATAGAATATGGGCAGAATAATTCTTCCTCTGTACAAATACTCATTCTTAAAGGCTGATCACATAGTATGTGTTGTATGAGACTCATATTTGGTTACACATGCATGTATGTGCACATACACACATTTGTAAAGAATGATGGAAAAATATCTAAATTTCCCCTCAAGTCCTGCCATTCTTTCTACCTGTATCCTTCCAGGTTCACAACAAACTGGATAAAAAATGAGGGGCTGACATTTGGCATAGCAGTGAAAACACCCACCTGCTATTATTGGAAGCCCTGGTTTCAAGTTCTTGCTCTGCTCCTGATTCCAGTGTCCTGTTAATGTACCCGCAAAAAGGCAGCAGGTGATGGCCCAAGAACTTGGGTCCCTGGCCCTCATGAAGGAAACTCAAATTGAGTTACAGGCTCCTGGCTTCTACCTGGCCCAGACCGGGCTTTTGTGGAAATTTGGGGAGTGAACTAGTGGGTGGGAGATCTGTCTCTCTCTGTTTCTCTGTCTTTCAAATAAATAAACACATTTTTTTTAATTGGAAAAGAATAGGCAAAACTACATGATGCTGGTTTCAATTTAGTAGTGAGAACAGAGACCAGAGAGGGGGGGAAAAACTTCTGGCATTGTGGTGGTTAGCAGACAGACTGTTCTGGAAGTTTAACAGAGACCCAAGACTAATTATTGAATAGGAAAGATGGCCTTGACATTGCTTTTCTTCACCTGTCTCAGGTTCCAGTGATCACAACCTTGTGAGGCTAAAAAGAGGCAATGCATTGTGAAAGTGCTCTGCAAACTGTGAAGTACCATAGGTTTCAGAAACATTTTACATTTGGGTCCAGGTAGCAACATTTCAAAAGATAGAGGGATTTTTCAACTATCCCCCCACCCAGGATTTATTTCTCAGCTACCCACATATCACTACGAAAATGTTAGCCTTAAGAGGTTGTGTTTTTATTGTGTGACTAGTTGCAAGAACTATGAATTTAGTTAATAAAATATTCTTGCTGCTAAGGAATCTGGTAATTGGAAGGGCTAATGTTTGCTCACAAACAAGACGTCCTCTTAGACTTCCATATGAGTGTCCTAAAAAGAAAAACACACACAAAAAAAAACACACAAAGATTAATCAAATAAGAGGAAGAAATGTAAAATGTTAGAAAAATGCACCTACTAAATCACAAATTAGAAACATGAATTAGAACTTTAGTGAGATGATTATAAGAATGATTATGAGTTAGGCCTCTTCTATGGGCATGGGTTTATTTCCCTCTTTTTCTCATCCCATGCTTAACATGCAATTATGTGTTCTTTCTTTTCTGACATTCAATGGTGGCTCATCCTTGACAATCTCAAGTAACATTGGTATCCAAGTATTCTAAAAGTGAAGATGATCTTGGAAATTATCCAGTGAGGAAATCACACCCACCTAGCATGTAAGTCCCTCGAAAGCACTAAATTAATAGTTTGGACATGTTGTATAGTTGGTGTTTATAGAAGAAGGGATTGAACCCTAAAAAGACTAAGAGATTTGCTCAAGTTCACAAAACTAGAATCCATACCTTGACTCCTAGCTTATGCTTTTCTCATCACGCCACATTAAGGCTCCTTAAGGATCTGATGTCATCTCTGAGTCTGTGAAACTTATATCTTAGGAAAAATTTTTTTTGGTTACTAGTAGTTCACATGAAATTCGTAACTTTCGAACCTGATTATACTGGCCTGTAACCAGCATATTACAAACTAAACCTATTTCATTTGGTTATACACTTGGACAATATTTAGTTACAATTTATCCACTTAAGTTTTGGAACCATGGAGGCAATGCAGACTTAACTAACCAAAATAATAAAATGGTGATTGTTTCCTCTTTGAATAGGCAATAATTGTTAATCACCCAGTCTAAAGCCACTGCTAATATCCAAAATCTTTCTCCATTATCGTGCCAAGAATGAAAGGTAAGGAAAAACAAAATCTCCTAAAGAAAATTATGCATAAGTGTAGTTGGTAGGTTAAATTCTAAAATGATTAAAAGCAGTTAATCAAGCAATACTCTTACATACCATGGAGAAGGAAAAATTCTCACTTCTGTCCTCATAGGGCTTTTTTCCTATCATTTGTTGGCCTTTGGCTAAGATCAAGTATAGGGCTTTTTTTTTTCCTGACAGTGCCTGAGAATGAAATTGATGTAAGACAAAACAACAGGAGAGAAGTATATAATTTATTTAATATAAACTATGACATGGGAGATTTCATAAGTCAGTGAAGATCCAAAGACGTAATTTAAGTTGAACACATACATTGAATTAGCAATGAGTAGTAAATTGGAAAAATGTGACAACGCAAAAGGTCTGTATATGGTAATTGAGTGGAGAAGTGGACAGAAACGAAAGAGTAGTGGAACGAAGTTTGAACACATTTCCCTCATCCTGAACTTTCCATGCTAGGAATGATATGTCCTTCTAGTATAGGAAGGCATCTTTCACATGAGCATTTAATCTTTTGCTTTTAAGAATCCGAAGGAAGGTCAGAATGATCTTTTTGCACCTCTTGTTTTTAAAGTGGCTTTAACTGAAAATAGTCAATATTTCAGAGTGGCATATTTTGGGGTGGCATATTCTTAACTCCTTCAATACAAAAAGACAAGTGCAGAGACTTTCTTTAAAGCAAACTTTGCTGTTAACAAAAAAATACTGTACTGCCTTGCATCTTATTTGTCCTAAACTTTGCACTTTAAAGCAACATCTTTCAGGGGCCGACGCCATGGCACAGTAGGCTAATCCTCCGCCTGTGGTGCCGGTATCCCATATGGTTACCAGTTCTAGTCCTGGCTGCTCCTCTTCCAGTCCAGCTCTCTGCTGTGGCCTGGGAAAGCAGTAGAAGATGCCCCAAGTCCTTGGGGCCCTGCACCCACACGGGAGACCTGGAGGAAGCTCCTGGCTCCTGGCTTCAGATCGGCACAGCTCCGGCCATTGCAGCCATCTGGGGAGTGAGCCAACGGAAGGAAGACCTTTCTCTCTCTCTCCCTCTCACTGTCTACCTCTCAAATAACTCTACCTCTCAAATAAATAAATAAAATCTTTTAAAAAAACAGCAACACCTTTCACATAAGGAGTTTCCCATTGCCTTCTGTGTATAAAATACCACCTTGCATGGGGTGTCATATCCAGCAGGTGTGATCCATAGTGGATTAAGCTGATACTTAGGACACTGGCATCCCATGTCAGAGTACCTGGTCCAAGTCCCAGGTACTGTTCTTCTGATCCAACTCCCTGCTAATGTGCATCTTGGGAAATCTGGGAAACAGCAGATGATGTCTCAATATTTGAGTCCCTCTTATCCTTATGTGAGACCTAGATAGAGTTCTGGGCACCTGGCTTTGGTCTGGCCCAACCCTGGCTGTTGCATGCATTTGGGGAGTGAACAGCAGATGGAAGATTCATTTATTCATTCATTCTCTCTCTCTCTCTCTCTCTCTCTCCCTCTCTCTCATATTTTTTAAAGATTTATTTTTTATTTGAAAGACAGAGTTACAGAGAGGCAAAGAGAAAGAGTCTTCCATCCATTGGTTCACTCCTCAAATGACTGTAATGGCCAGAGCTGGGCCAATCTGAAGCCAGGAGTCTGGAGCTTTTCCTGGGTCTCCCACCTGGGTACAGGAGTCCAAAGACTTGGGCCATCTTCTACTGCTTTCCCAGGCCATAGCAGAGAGTTGGTTGGGAAGTGGAGCAGTCGGGACTTGAACCAGTGCCCATATGAGATACCGGCACTGCAGGAGGCAACTTCACATGCTATGCCACAGTGCCCACCCCTCTTTTTCATATTTTAAATAAATGAAAACAAATAAACTTTGAAAATGTATATCTTCTTAAAAATAAATACTGCCTTGCAGATCACAGGTCTCATATTAGACATTTATTTAATTTAGACATTGGAAGGAAAAGTAACGTTTGTTAACATTGGTGAGACCCATGTAGAAGCTCATTGTGTCTGATTACCAGCTTTGTGCTCCATCCAAATACCCATTTCAATAATAAACACTTTTCAGCAGCTTTCTTTCTTCCATCATACATAAATATATTGCATCAAGAAGTTACCCTCTTTCATGTTCTATCCTTGGAGTGGAAGTTGTGGACATTTTATTCTAGGTAATATTATTTGTATTGAAATACTATTATTAAATCACTGCCCAGTATCTTTGCCAGCCTTACTAATAATTATCATAGCTAACATCTATTGAGTTCTTACTAGGTGCTATGTACTTTAACTTGCTGGGTTTCATGTTTCCTACAACTCTTTCAAGTAAATTTCACTTCTATTTTAAAGAGGAAAAAAGCTGACGTTTGTAGAGAATGACTTGTCTTAAACCACCTAATGGCAGAGCTAGCTTTACCACTGAGTAACACTGCAACAAACACTAGGGTAAGGGGGGTTCAAGTTATGATTTGAAGTTAGATTTTTCTGACCTCTGACTCCAAAGAGAAGAAATAAGTGCAATAATCCCCTTTGATGATGCTTTCCCTGGTTTGCCTTTTATCTCTTAAATTAACATAAAAAACACTCGTTTGCGAAGTCACAGATATTTTGGTAACCCAATCTCAAGATTACCAAACCTTCCTATTCAGCCCTCTGCTTTCAGCAGTGTAAACCTACACTGAAAAGGACTTACCTTAATATCTTTGTGCTTTATGTAACCTGTTCGGATTTATTAGAGCTTTGTTTTTTATTTTAATCAGTTTTTAACAGATTGAATGTGTTTTTTAGATACAATTCTAAGAAAATAATGATATTCCCTTCCTCCCCTGTCATCACCCTCCCTCCTTCCTTATCTCTTTTTTTTTTAGTTTTTGAGAAAATATATTTTAAATTTACATTAAAAAGGATTAATACTTCACTAAAAAATTTTAATCAGTAAAAATCAAAAAGATGCTATTTTAGTGGGAATATATACAACTATAAATAATAATTGAATGGAAAAATGAACATTTCACCCATATCCAGTAAATTTTAAAGTAATAACAAATCATTAAAAATATAGTAGTACAGCCTTCTTAACCACTGGTTTCACAAAGGTATAAAACAAAGTTTTGTAAAATGATATTTTCAGCACTACTGATACACCAGACCTTTCTTTCCTTTATCTTTCTTTTTTTGTTTGTTTGTTTGTTCTTAAAATTTTAACTCCCACATAGAAGGTGAACATGCAGTATTTGTTTTTCTGGGCCCAGCTTATTTGACTCAACATGATTTCCTTCAGCTGCATCCACTTTGCTGCAAATGGCAGAAGTTCATTTTTTTTATAGGCGAATAATATTCCATTGCATGTGATTACCACATTTTCTTTATCCATTTATCTGATGGTGGACACCTTGGTTGATTCCAAATTCTGGCTATTGTGAACAGAACTGCTACAAATATGGTGGTGCAGGTATCTCTTTGATACATTATGTTCCAGTCGTTTGGGTATATCACCCAGTAGTGGGATTGCTGGATCATATGGCATGTCTATTTCTAATTTTTTGAGATATTTCTACACAGTTTTCCTCAGTGGCTGCACTAATTTACATTCCCACCAACAATGTGTAAGTGTTCCCCTTTGTTCATATCCTTGCCAGCATTTCTTACTATCTGCGTCTTGGATTTTAGCCATTCTGACAGGGATGAGGTGATATCTCATTATGGTTTTGATTTGTATTTCCCCAAAGGCTTGTCATGTTGAACATTTTTTCATTTATTTGTCGGCCATTTGTATTTCTTCTTTTGAGAACTGTCTATTAAAGTCCTTTTCACATTTCTCAACTTGATTGGTTGTTTTTTGTTGTTGTTGTTATTGTTGTTTTAAGTTGGTGATATAGTCAGGATATCAATCCTTTGTCAGAAAAGTGGTTTGCAAATATTTTTTTTTCATTCTGTTGGATGTCTCTTCACTCTATTTATCATTTCCTTTGCTATGCAAAAGCTTCTTAGTTTGATGTAGTCACATTTATTTAATTTTGCTTTTGTTCTTGTGCTTTGGGGATCTTGTCCAAGAAGTTGTTTTCTTCCAGCAACTTCAAAGACTCAGGTTTTAAATTTAGGTCTTTGTTCCATCTTGAGTTGATTTTTGTATATGGTGAGAGGTATGGATCTAATTTCATTCTTCAACATATATAAACCCAGTTTTGCCAACACCATTTGTTGAAGAGACTCTCCTTACTCTGCTGTGTGTCTGAGCACTTTTGTCAAGAATCAGTTGGCTGTATGTATGTGGAATGATTTCTGGGCTCTCTATTCTGTCCCATTGATCTGTGTATGCCAGTACCATGCTGTTGTAATTACTATTACTTTGTAGTATCCTTTGAAGTCAGGTATTGTGATGCCTCCAGCTTGATTTTTCTTGTTCAGGATTTCTTTGGCTATTCTGAGTCTTTTGTAACTCCCTCTGAATTTTAGGATTGCTTTTTCTACTTCTGTAAAGTATGCCATAGGTATTTTTGATAGGGATTGCATTGAATCTGTGGATTGCTTTGGGTAGTATAGATGTTTTAATGATATCGATTCTTCCAATCTATAAGCAAGGAATATCTTTCCATTTTTTCTGTCCTTGGTGATTTCTTTTATCAATGTTTGATCATTTTCATTGTGGAGATCTTTCACTTCTGTGATTAAATTTATTCCTAAATATTTGATTTTTGGTGGCTATTGTGAATGGGTTTCTTTCTAAATTTCTCTTTCTGTGAGTTCATTATTAGCATACAGCAAAGCTGCTGTTTTTGTATGTTTATTTTGTAGCCTATAACTTTACTAAATTGGTTTATCAGTTCTAGCAGTTTTTGGTGGAGTGTTTAGGTTATTCCATGTACAATATCATTGTCATCTGCAAACTGGATAAACTGACTTCCTTTTTCCAATTTTGATACCTTTTATTTCTTTCTCCTCCCTATTTACTCTCGCTAAAACTTCCAATACTATATTGAATAAGAGTGGCAAAAGTGGACATCCTTGTCTCGTTCCAGATCTGAGGGAAAATGCTTACAGATTTTTCCCCATTCAGTATGATATTGGCTGTTGGTTTGTGGTATACAGCCTTTCTAATTTTGAGAAATATTACTTCTTTTTTTACAGTTACAAACTTCATATACTTCATAATTACAACTTAAGGAATATGGTGATGCTTCCCACTGTGCCCACCCTCCCACACATACTCACACTCCTCCTCCTCCTCCCTCTCTTACTCCCATTCTTATTTTTTACTAAGATCTATTTTCAATTGACTTTATACACATATGATTAACTCTATGTTAAGTAAATATTTCAACAAATAGAGTGAAAAAAAAAAACTGTTCCTCAACAGTAAAACCAAGGGCTGTTCAAGTCATTACTTCTCAGAGTATCCACTTCTACAGATTCCCTTTTAGGTGCTCTCTATCAGTTATCACACGCAAGTGAGAACATATGGTATTTGTCCTTTTGGGTCTATACCTAATTTGTGGGGGTTTTTCATGAAGGGGTGTTGAATCTTATCATTTTCTGTATACATCCAGGTGGTCTTGTATTGGATGCATATCTGTTTATTATGATTGTTATTTTTTCTTGCTGATTTGAACCTTTTATCAAAAGATAATGTCCTTCTTTATCTCTTTTTACATTTATTATTTGAATCTGTTTTTATAGGATCTCAGGATAGCTACACCTGCTTGCTTTTGGTTTCCATTTGTCTTGTATATCTTTCCAACTCTTCACTTTCAGTCCGTGTGTATCTTTGTTTTTGAAATGAGTTTCTTGTAGGCAGCATATAGTGGGTCATGGTTTTTCAGCCATTCAGCCAATATAAGTCTTTTGGTTGGTGAATGTATTCTACTTACATTCAAGGTTAATATTAATAGATAAAAACTAAGACTTGTTGTTTTGTTGATTGGACAATGATCCTACCTGCTCTGTCAGTGAATTTGGTGGTAACATATATTTCATGTTTATTGCTAACGCAGAACATCCTTTAGGTTTCTTGTAAGGCTGGTCTGGTGCTGGTGAATTCTCTCAGTTTTTGCTTGTCTGGAAAATACTTTTTTTTTCCTCCTTCACTTTTAAAGGATAGCTTCACTATATATAGTATTTGTGGTTGGAAGATTTTTTTCTTTTAAGACCTTGAATATATCATCCTATTTTCTTCTGGCCTATAGAGTTTCCACTGAAAAGTCTGATGTTAATCTAATTGGTTTTCCTTTATATTTAACTATGCTTTTCTGTTTTCTCTCTCTTAGGATTTAGGAGTCTCTCCTTGTCTTTAATTTTTGACAATTTGATTAAAATATGCCTTGGAGAAGACCTTTTTTGGTTGAGTCTGCTTGGGTTCTTTGAACTTCTTGTATCTTGATCTCCATGTCTCTTTCAAGATCTGGGAAATTTTCAACTATTATTTCATGCAGCAGGTTTTCAATGTCTTTTTCCTTTTCTCCTCTGTCAGGAATACCTACAATACAACTATTTGGTTGTTTAATGGTAGCTCATATTTCACATAGACTTTATTCATTCTTTTAAATTCTTTTCTCTTTATTTTTGTCTGATTGGGTTATTTCAAAATTCTTGTCCTTGAGGTCAGAAATTCTTTCTTCCACTTGGACTATTCTGCTGTTAAAGCTCTCAATTGTATCTTTTATTTCACTGATTGAAGATTTCATCTCCAAAATTT
This sequence comes from Oryctolagus cuniculus, assembly GCF_964237555.1. NCBI lineage: Eukaryota > Metazoa > Chordata > Mammalia > Lagomorpha > Leporidae > Oryctolagus > Oryctolagus cuniculus. The sequence goes on along the minus strand of NC_091453.1, from coordinate 78,804,640 downwards.
CTATTTGGTTCTTCTTCTTTTGTTAAAGATTTGTTTATTTATTGGAAAGGCAGAGTTACAGAGAGAGAGAGAGAGGGAGAGAGAGAGAGATGTCTTCCATCTACTGGTTCACGGCCTAAATGTCTGCAATGTACCAAGCTGGGCCAATTGAAACCAGGAGCCAGGAACTTCTTCCAGGTCTCCCATGCTGCTTTCCCAGACACATTAGCAGGAGCTGGATCAGAAGTGGAGCAGCCAGGACTTGAACTGGCATCCATATGGGATGCTGGCATAGCAGACAGAGGCCCATTTTGGTTTTTCTTAATGAGTTCTATCTCCTTTGTAATGTTTTCATTCATGTCACTCATTGATTTCCTCATTTCTTTAATCTATCTGGATTCTCTTTCATCTTATTCAGTTTCTTTACAATCATTATTTTGAAATTCTATATCTGTCATTTCATAGATTTCTCTCATTTTAGGATCTAATTCTGGAGGATTATTGCATTCTTTTGGAGGCATCCATGCTACCCTTGTTCTTCATGTCTCCTGTGTCCCTATACTGACGTCTGCCCATCTGGTGCACTTGTCCCTTCTTCTTTATGGAGTAGGATTTATTAAAAAAGATTTTGTGATTTAGCTAGAGTGCAGAGTATCACTTGGCTTATTGCTTTCGCTTTGGTTCAAAGTGAACCCAGGAGTGTAGTCTCTGAGTGATTTATTTTGCCTTAATCAATATCAATGATGTCTATACGTGACACAGTGGTCTATTCTTCTGTAGTTCATAGGGCTAGAAGTATGACTTTGAGATGAAAAAGGGTTTCTGTGGGTGTGTATCTTTGGCTCATAGAGTTTGGTATCAGTCTCCCTGTCAAAGGTGATAGCCAGTGCCTTGTTCTTGGTGCTCAAAGCAACAAGGGTAGATTCTTCCCTTGTCCTGTTGGCAAGTCTGAGTGATGCCAGGGCTTGTGGCACCAATTGCTGTGGCTCTAAAACTGTGTCATACAGATAGGTCCTTCCTCAGGTCCTTCTAGGAAAGTCCAACTGTTGCTGTGGCTTATAACGTGAACAGCCCTAGTCCTAGGACTAGAGGATGTGAACTGAAACATGTTCCAGTCCAACAAGGTGACTACAAGGTATGCAAGAGATTTTATTGTGGAGGGTATGAATCCAAGGAGGTGGACTGCAGGTTGGTTTTTCCCTATGTCCACTGGGTAGATTCTAGTGGCACTGAGAAATTTAGAATGAATTGTTGCAGGCCTGGTGTTGCAGGGTATAGAGAGGTCATTACCCAGATCTCCCAGTGTGGGAGCACATTTTTTATGGGCTTTTTCTGGTGTTAGCCCCCAGCAGTTTGGGTGAATTCCCCCTGGCTCACATAGAATGCATGAATGTAGCTCTAGGGCTAATGCCCAAAAACTCCCACAGTTGCAGGATATAAGGGATCTGTTCTTTGCCCCACATGTTGCCCTGACTTAACTATGATGCTGGTAAGACTAGAATGGAGATGCACCATACCGCTTGCTGCCATGTGTGACATTCTGTATGGATGGGGGAGGGGAGGACAGGAAAGCAACGCAGCTTCCCTGCTCTAAGCCTGGCAGTTGCTCAGATACCAGTCAGGCTGAAGTACAAGTCAGTCGATGACTGTGGAATTCCCTCTCAGCTAAAACTGTGAGCTGCAGGATGAAAGGCGATTTTTTTTTCTACCTTGAAGTGGTAAGATGGCTGTTCACAGCAGACAGATGGCTGCACTGCAAGGCTTGCTGCAGCAGTGACTCTGTCCTCTTCTCTTGTCCCAGGGAGTCATTGTTGTTTTTTTTTCTTTCTTTCTTTGTTTTGCTCAACTTCACTGAAAATTTCCATCAGTCAGATCCCTGGAAACATAGTTCTTCCTTTGTTCTATTGATTTCCCAGAGCAGCTTAAGTTAGTATGGCTATATCCCATTCAGCCATAGTGAATCTCTTACTAGAGCTTTCTATTCTCAAAATATGTACTTCTGTGCTTGTCTTCTTTCTACAAAGGTACTTCAAAAATGGAAAATGGACTTGAATGATAGGTTTATTTTGTTGCAAAATAATTGTGATATCCATGCATAGATTTTTCAAAATATGAATTCCCTTGAACTTTTCATTTTTATGAAGATTTATTTATTTCAAAGGCAGAGTACTAGAGAGAGACAGATCTCCCATCTACTGGTTCTCTCCCCAAATGATTGCAATAGCCAGAGATAGGTGAGGTAAAAAACAGGAGCCAGGCACTCCATCTGGGTCTTCCACGTAGGGATCCAAGCACTTGGGCCATCATCCATTGCCTTCCCAGGCACATTAGCAGAAAGCTGAATCAGTGAGGAGCAGCCAGAACTTGATCCAGCACTCCACTGATATGGGGTGCCACCTGTCTCAAGTGGTGGCTTAACCCACTGAGCCACAGCCCTCTTACTTTTCCAGAAACTTCTTGAAGAGCCCTTTGCATGCATGGATGTCAAAACTTTTTACACCAAAATAAAGTCATCTTTTAATTTCAGTTTCTATGAAAGTTTTGAAGTCTTCTCTTCTTATCTAATTCCCCTATCCATTAACATGATACTTCAAATACACATTTGTATGGCTGACAGTGTCACTCTAAAAGAAGAAATGAAATGGGGCAGGTGCTGTAGCTGTTTGAGCCACGGACTGCAATGGCAGCATCCCATATGGGCACCAGTTTTATTCCTAGCTGCTCCATTTGCGATGCAGCTTCTTGATAATGTGCCTGGGAAAGAAATGGGAGATAGATCAAGTGCTTGGGCCCCTGCACCCACATGGGAGTCCTGGAAGAAGCTCCTGACTCCTGGCTTTGGTCTGCCCGAGCCCTGGCCATTTCAGCAATTCAGGTAGTGAACCAGCAGATGGAGGATCTCTTGCTCTCCGTGTCTCCCTCTCTCTGTAACTCTGCCTTTAAAATACATAAATCTTTTTAAAAAAAGATGAAACAAAGTACATTCAATACAAATGAAATAAGAGACACATGGATTTCTCATTTCAATTTCTATGAGGGATATTTTTGTGTTGAATTTTAAATGAAGACTCACTTTCAATCAACTTTGCCTTCTATAATTCCATTATTGAGAATGCATGCATGCCATTGATATATAATTATCTTGCATTCAACGAGAGGATTTAAAGATTAGGAAATTAATTTAACAGTGTAACAATTTTCTTTTTTAATAAATGGAACCAAAATGCATACCTGCACAAATAAAGAAGTATATATTAAAAGCATTAGTGAAGAAAGACAAGTGAATTCCCTTAAATGCTGTGACTGAAGTTTAATTGGTGTAGGTTGAAATTTTCTGTTTTCCTGTAACTTTTTAGATTTTTTTAAAGTCAGTAATACTATTTTAAATAAAAGTAAATCTTTTATAAACTGGACTACTTAGTATCTATAATTGGTGGATGATAACACATTTATATTTCAGTTTCTAGATGACATTTCCATATGTAAATGTGCTTTTTATGTTGTCTAATGTGCTGCTCTTTTTAGGATTTCAAAGTTCAGGGAAAGGAGGTTGCCTTATAAATGGGATTTATTTTTCTTTTAAAAGAATATTTTGTGAGCTTTCTACTTTTATTAAGTTTTTTTAAGATTTATTTTATTTATTTGAAAGACAGAATGACATTCATCCAACTGCTAAGACACATTGTTTTCTTGAAAAAAAAATGACCATTGGCAGCAATGAAAATATATTTAATTAATACAAGTTTACATTTTAATGATGTGAGCAACAGCTTTATACTGAAAACCCTTTGAGTTAGACCGTATCAATTTCTATAAGGTAGCCAACTAGTTAGTTTTTAAAAATAATTTTACTTTAGAACTTCATTGAAGTATCTTAATGTAGTTTATGTCACAGTTCCTTTTCACATTTTGTAAAATGGCTTGCTGAATAAGACTGAAAAATTCAACACAAAGGTGTTATTCACTCATCTTGAATAAAGATACTGCTCTAAGAGCTTTTGGCCAAGAGTTAAAGGTAGCTGGACAAGTGCCCAAAGGTCATGCTTATTGAAAAAGAGGCATTGTCCATCCTAAATTTAACTGTTTTTACAAAGTAAAAGAATACTTTGGGATGCACTTCATTTTCTTCTTAGATGCTAGATGTGTAATCAGAGAGAAGAACTTTTTTTTCAGTCTTGAAAATTTTAAAAGCTACTTTTATTTAGTAACTTGGTTCTCTCAGTTACTTCTTGGAATGGGGAAGTATTTTTACGAAGAAAAACAGATAATTTCCACTTTCATGAGACTATTTAAAATTCCACTAAGAATAAGTGCAAATGCTTTTTTGGCATATGAAGTATTTCAGCTTTCTCACAAAAATACCAAATTTACAAAAATGAGAACAGTAGTGGGAGGATTGTGTTTCTCCTCACTATGGTACTTCAAAATATGTCTTGATAGGAAAAGGACTAAAACAAGACACCTTCTTAAAAAATAACCATGATATAAAAATGAATTTGCTATTTTAAATTCTACTTTAAAATAGATCTTTTAAATGAAGAACTTCTGCTATAAAAGCTTTTTTTTCTTTCAGTCTAGACAAGTAGAAACTTTATGTAAGTACATGACTGTATATAATAGATTGAAAAGGCCAAACTACTTTAAGTAATAATAAGATGTAGTTTAATGTACTGGAAAGAAAACTACAAAGACAATAATAAAATCTGTGTACTACAGTCATGACATTTTAGTGACCTTCAGTTTTGATGAGCATTTTTAAAGGTGTTAACTGTGTTTTTTAAAAAACATCATTTTGTTAATTGATACTAGAGATGCTGTTAATTTATACCACTAAGCCGGTGCCGTGGCTCACTAGGCTAATCCTCCACCTTGCGGCGCCGGCACACCGGGTTCTAGTCCTGGTCGGGGCGCCAGATTCTGTCCCGGTTGCCCCTCTTCCAGGCCAGCTCTCTGCTGTGGCCAGGGAGTGCAGTGGAGGATGGCCCAAGTGCTTGGGCCCTGCACCCCATGGGAGACCAGGAGAAGTACCTGGCTCCTGCCATCAGATCAGCGCGGTGCGCCGGCCGCAGTGCGCCAGCCGTGGCGGCCATTGGAGGGTGAACCAACGGCAAAGGAAGACCTTTCTCTCTGTCTCTCTCTCTCTCACTGTCCACTCTGCCTGTCCAAAAAAAAAAAAAAAAAAAAAAAATTTATACCACTAAGAAATACCATCATAATGTGTTAGTGAACCAGTTAACAACAACTGTAAAATTGATTAATATTTTACTAATAGCTTCTAAATGTCGTGGACTGATTAAATCTTCTCATTCCACATGAACAATGCTTAATTATCTAGACTACACAGCTTATAAGACAATGTTAACAGAAAGGGGCTTCGAAACATTTCTGGAGGGGCTGGCACTGTGGCACAGCAGGCCAATGCCCTGGCCTGAAGCGCCAGCATCCCATATGGGCGCCGGTTCGAGACCTGGCTGCTCCACTTCCAATCCAGCTCTCTGCTATGGCCTGGGAAGGCAGTAAGAGATGGCCCAGGTCCTTGGGCCCCTGCACCCACATGGGGACCCGGAAGGAGCTCCTCGCTTCTGGCTTCGAATCGGCGCAGCTCTGGCTCTTGCAGCCAATTAGGGAGTGAACCATAAGATGGAAGACCTTCCTCTCTCTCTTCTCTCTACTCTCTCTCTCTCTCTCTGCCTCTCCTCTCTGTGTAACTCTTTCAAATAAATAAATAAATCTTTAAAAAAATATTCCTGGAAAAAATGGAATTTGAAGATAATGTGAGGGTGGCTATTTGATACAGCATTGGATACCTGAATCCCATATCATAGTACTTGTTTGAAATCCTGGCTCCTCCACTTCGAATCCACCTTCCTGCTAATGTTCATCCTGGGAGGCGGCAGGTGATGGCTCAAGTCACCCTTGTGGGAAATCCCGATGGAGTTCCATATACCTGGCTTCCCTCTGACCCAGCCCTGGATGTTGTAGGCATTTGAAGAATGAACCAGCAGATGGAAGATCTCTCTCTGTATCTGTGTCTTTATCTCTGTCTCTCTGTCTCCCTTTGTCTCTCTCTCTCTGTGTCCCTCTCTCTCATTGTGCCTTTCTTTAGACAACTTCACAAGATATTCTGTACAAGATATTCAGTAGTACATCACTACCAAATGGTATTTAAGTTTTGTTATAGCTTTTCTTTAAAAATATGTGTAAGTCCTTCATCAGATAATAAAGGTCTAAAATATGTTTTTACCTTATGATGAATTTATCTTGTTAGCAATTTAGATTAGGTTTGTCTCACCTCATGACCAACCTGGTGTGATCTGTAAAGTTTAACCATATGATTTCAGAGTAATTTAAGTTTTGAAAAATATTATTGGTTTTTAGTCAACTAAATTATGAGATAGACAATTCATATATAAATATAAATGCATTTGAGAGTCTTAGCTTTATATTCCTTAATGCACAATTTAGTTAATTGTCTTTCCTTTACCAACTCCATTCTTTGGTAGTTTTTAATGTCTTAAGTTCTTCATTTCGTGTGATGCCTCAGATCTTTGTTAAAATTCTCTGTAGGATGCTTATAAAAAATAGTCATAAATGTTGAAATCTATCCCATTTACTTCATAAAACACAGCATTTAAGAAAAAATGTAGAACTGAAATTCATATCTGGGAATAGGGATATTCCAATGTCACAGCCATTGTCCTACAATGTACACAGCTGCCTAAAAGATGAAATTTTATAGCAAACTGATGATCGAAATAGTTAACTAGCCATGACATGGGAAAAAAGCAAAATTGTAATTTAAGAGTCAGGTTTCATAAGTAGTACACTAGATTCAGATGATCTGAACAGGTAGTGTTTTTGCCACCTGGGATTAGCAAACAATTTCAAGCATTCATTCCTTAATGATGCAAGCTTCACTAAAATAGGGGAAATTAAATAATGGATTGATGAAGAAAATTCTAATGTCATATTTTTATTCCTACTCATAGAAATGTGGATATAGATTTCATCTTTAGACCTATTTATTATGTGGAAACATACAATACTGCAAGAAGAGTAGCAAAATGAAACAGGACTAAATTTTCAGATAACTTTCTTCATCCCTACCTTAAAGCCCTTCTTCTAGGCAACTTATTTATTCTTCAAAATTCCCCTACTCTCAGGAATATTTTTTTTAATTCTCAAGTCTCAATGTGATGTGTTTCCTCTAGGCTCTCAACTCCCTGTATGTCCCTCAACCATAATATGTATGTCACTGACTTGCAGTTGCCCACTTCTGTTTCACATTTAGACATTACCTTAAAACAGGACATTTAATCTCATGTCTCCAGATGTTACTGTATAGTTAGCATTCATGACAAATGGAAAATAATTTCCAATAGCCAACTTTTATTATACAAAGCAGTAAAACAGTCATGTGGGGATTACATAATATCCTTATTAATATGTTGTGGGGTATGCATGTTCTCACAAACCATTATTGCTGAATTGTCCTTAGGGGATGGTGTTTCTTGGGAAGGTAGTACAGATAGTCTCCAAAGAAATTGCCTCTGAATTAAAGATTACGCCAGTCACTGAATATTTAATTTTAACTTATTTTACTTAAAATTTTGGACTGACGTCAGTACCCATACATTTTTTTTTTATATTTTTGACAGGCAGAGTGGACAGTGAGAGAGACAGAGAGAAAGGTCTTCCTTTTGCAGTTGGTTCACCCTCCAATGGCCGCCACAGCCGGCGCACTGCAGCCGGCGCACCGCGCTGATCTGAAGCCAGGAGCCAGGTGCTTCTCCTGGTCTCCCATGGGGTGCAGGGCCCAAGTACCTGGGCCATCCTCCACTGCACTCCCTGGCCACAGCAGAGAGCTGGCCTGGAAGAGGGGCAACCAGGACAGAATCTGGCGCCCCGACAGGGACTAGAACCCGGTATGCCGGCGCCGCAAGGCAGAGGATTAGGCTAGTGAGCCGCGGCGCCGGCCAGTACCCATACATTTTTATGGTACACAGTACAATATGTCAGTACATATACAGAACATAAATAAATCAGACCAGGCAATTAGTTCTTCCATTTCTTTTGTTATGGACTATAGCTACTCTAACATTCCAGAACCAATTTCCTTAACACAGTGGTGCCCATTATCCAATATCCACCCAGTCCCCTACACTTCCAGCCCCCAAGTAATCACTATTTTATGTTATTTTTATTATTTATTTATTTTATTTGAAAGGCAGAGTTAGAGAGAGAGAGAGAGAGACAGAGACAAAGATCTTCCATCCACTGATTCACTTCCAGTGGATTCCTAATAATTGCTAACAAGATAAATTAATCATAAGGTAAAATGGCTACAACAGCCAGAGCTGGGCTGATATGAAGCCTGGAGTTTCCTCCAAGGCTTCCACGTGGGTGCAGGGGCCCAAGGACTTGGGCCATGCTCCACTGTTTTCCTAGGCATATTAGTTAGCAGAGTTAGATTGGATGAGAAGCAGCCAGGACTTGAACTGGTGCCTATATGGGATGCTGGTGCTGCAAGCAGTGGCTTTACCGGCTACACCACAGTGCCGGCTCCATAGTAATCACTATATGTGTGTGTGTGTGTGTGTGTGTGTGTGTGAAAACACTTTCAAATGTAATAGAAAAATGGTATGTATCAGCTCCTTTTTTGCTCAATTGAAAATAGAAAAAATGACACCTTTGTTTGTTTCCTGTCATAATTCACCAGAGAAGAAAGATACTAAAGAGCTGGAGGAGGTCAACCTTTGACAAACGCAGTAACCCTAGTAGTATTTGAAACAAGCCTTCCTTGCATTGGAATGGTTCAGTCTCCTTAAACCAGAGGCAAATTGTGTTTCTCACAACCATTTTATTATATTTTTAAAATTTTTTTGACAGGTAGAGTTATAGGCAGTGAGAGAGAGAGACAGAGAGAAAGGTCTTCCTTCCATTGGTTCACTCCCCAAATGGCCTCCACGGCAGGCGCTGCACTGATCCGAAGCCAGGAGCCAGGTGTTTCTTCCCAGTTTCCCATGCGGGTGCAGGGGTCTAAGCACTTGAACCATTTTATACTGCTTTCCCAGGCCACAGCAGAGAGCTGGACTGGAAGAGGAGAAGCGGGGACTAGAACCCGGCACACATATTTGATGCTGGCGCTGCAGGTGGAGAATTAACCAAGTGAGCCATGGCACCGGCCCCTATTTATTTATTTATTTGAGAGGCAGAGAGAGAGAATGTGAGGAAAGAGGGTCCTTTCCACTGACTCACTCTGCAAATGCCCGCAACACCAGGGCTAGCCTAGGGCTGAAGTGGGGAGCCGGGAACTCAATTCAATTCTCCTGAGTGACAGAAACCCAATTTCTTAATCTACCACCTGCTGCCTCCCAGGGACACATTAGGAGGAAACTGGAATCAACAGTAGAGCCAGGGCTTGAACCCAAGCATGCAGATATGGCATGCAAACATCACAAGCAGTGTCTCAGCTGCTATGCCAAATTCTCACCCCACAGCTGTTTTCTAAATACTGAATGTCAAAAGGAAAAATCTGTACGAACTCTTATTTATAAATAGCTCTGAAAATTCAGTTCAGACAACTGCACTTTTAAAAACTTTCAGCAACAAAGATGGAGAGAGAGAGACAGAGAGAAAGAGTGTGTGTGCTAAAAGAGCAAGATCTTTGGTAGAAAATGGCTTATGTTACCAAATGGTAGCTTACCACACAGATTTATCCTCTAGGATGTGAGTGTGATCCAAGAAGAATCTAACTTTTTTTTTTTAAGATGATTCTTTGAAAGGTAGAATGACAGAGGGAGAAACAGGAGAGTGTGGAGGGATCTTTCACCCACTGGTTTACTTCCCAAATGGCTGCAACAAGCATATATGGGCCAGGCCGAAGCCAGGATCCAGGAACTCCATCAGGTCTCCCAAGTTCTTCATCGGGAGCCCAAGTTCTTTGGCCATCACCTGCTACCTCCCAGATGCATTAGCAGGAAGCTGGATATGAAAAGGAGTAGCCGAGACTCCGATACGGGTTTCTGGCATTGCAAGTGGCAGCTTAACCCACTGAGTAGCAACACTGGCCCCAGAAGAAACTGTTCAATCTGGATAGAAGGTTCACTTTAAGGTTAATGTAATGTTATTCTGGATCTATTTCAGTCGTGTTAAATTACTCAGGCTTCCAGAATGACATGAACTTAGTTTTTGAGATAAAGAGATATGAGTACTTTTTCTAACTCTAAATTAGTATATCAATAGGCATTTTGTTTAATAAATTAGACTCAATGAAGTTTGTTAGTACAATTTTGCTAGCCAGGGCCTTGTGATTAAAACTGGGAAAACCTCTTGAAGTGAAAGGGACACTATGAGAAACAGTGACTTGATCATCCCTTGTCCTGACTGTTGATGTACAATTTAATACTTTATCCCTTTTAGTATTTTTTTTGTTCTACTTAATACTATTGATTGAACTCTGTAATTAACACAAAATTATTCTTAGGTGTTTAAATTTAACTGAAAAATGATCCTTGTTAAATATGAGTGGGAATAAGAGAGGGAGGAGATGTACAATTTGGGACATGCTCAATCGGACTTGCCCCAAATGGTGGAGTTAGAAATGTGCCAGGGGATTCCAATACAATCCCATCAAGGTGGCATGTACCAATGCCATCTCACTAGTCCGAGTGATCAATTTCAAATCATAATTGATCACACTGATAGGTCTAAGAGTCAAAGGGATCACACAAAGAAGACTAGTGTCTGCTAATACTAACTGATAGATTAAAAAAGGGAGAGAAAGATCCAAAATGGGAAGTGGGATACACAGTAGACTCGTAGAATGGCAGATGTCCTAAACAGCACTCTGGCCTCAGAATCAGCCCTTAAGGCACTCATATCTGGCTGAAGAGCCCATGAGAGTATTTTAGGCATGGAAAGCCAAGACACTCTGGCAGAAAAAAAAAAAAAGCCCTAAATGAAAGGTCTCTGTGAGTGAGATCCCAGTAGAAAGAACAGGCCATCAAAGAAGGAGGTACCTTTCTCTGAAGGGAGGAGAGAACTTCCACTTTGACTATGACCTTGTCTGAATAAGATCGAAGTCAGCAAACTCAAGAGGCTTCCATAGCCTTGGAAACTCATGACTAGAGCCTGGGGAGATTGCTGACGCCGTAAACAAGAGTGTCAAATTGTTAAGTCAACAACAGGAGTCACTGTGTACTTACTCTTTATGTGGAATCTCTGTCCTTAATGTGTTGTCCAATGTGAATTAATACTTTAACTAGTATTTAAACAGTATTTTACACTTTATGTTCTGTGTGGCTGCAAACTGATGAAATCTTTACTTAATATATGCTAAATTGATCTTCTGTATATAAAGAGAATTGAAAATGAATCTTGATGTGAATGGACTGGGAGAGGGAGCGGGAGATGGGAGGGGTGCGGGTGGGAGGGAAGTTATGGGGGGGAAAAAGCCATTGTAATCCATAAACTGTACTTTGGAAAATTATATTTACTAAATGAAAGTTTAAAAAAAAAACTGGTAAAACCAGGAGCAAGCATTGGCAAAAGGTTAAGGTGCTACTTGGGACATCAGCATCCCCTATCAGAGTACCTAGGTTCAACTTCTAGCTCTGTTTCTGACTCCAGCTTCCTACTGATGTAACACCTGGGAGGCAGCAGGTGATGGTTCAAGTGCTTGGATCCCTGTCACCACATGGGAGACCTGGATTTAGTTCCTGACTCCTGGCATCAAACTGGCCCAGCCCTGGATGGGCTCTTTATCATTCTTTATCATTCTTTCTCTGTCTCTCTGCCTTTTAAATAAATATTTTAAAAAATCTGGGAAAACCTGCATGTTTAATGTTCCAAACTATTCTTTCTGTGTGAGTGTAGCATCGTTTCCTCCAAATGGAAGTTACCATTGGGTTTGTAACACATAAAATGATTCATTATAATCCAAACAATGCAAAGCCACTAAACATATATTAGTATTTATTATAATTTTAATACAAGAATAAACCTGATATTAGTAACTTAATAGAAGAGAACCAGAATATGGTAGATTAAGTTTGTTTTGTGTTACAGTAATTTTTTAAGTGAAATTAAATTTGCAGTTATTGCTGGGAACATTTCCTGTCATTTGTGAGAAAACTCGTCTCTCATTATAAAATATCAGTATTTAAAAAAGGTATCAATTTGACAGCTCTGGAGACACACTTCATATTTTTTATTGAAATAATAGGAACAGAAATGATTCAACTTTCTGCATAATCTCTAACCAAAGCATCTGTCATGTCTATCATTATTTTGAAAAGTCTGTTTCCTGGGTGAGGAATTATTTTGGTCAACACCTCTGAGCAGCACCCCAGAAAGGCTACCTATTTCCTCCCAACACTGAGAACGATCATAACCCTTCTTGAGTCTTGAGAGACACAAATTTGTATCTAGTTAAGGACTTCTGACTTGCAACCCAACTATTTCCGCCTCCGCAAGTTGGGGGCAAGAATCAAATCTATTAGCATGTGGAAGTTTCTAGCAGGGTGCCTGCTATTCAAGACATGGTAGTTTGCCTTTCCTTGTTTCTTTTTCCTTCAGAATATATTGGAAAGAAACTAAAACTAGCACTACATTATTTTGATTGCTTAACTGTTTTCCATCTGCTTCAACATTTTTCCAGATGTTTTTCTTTTTCCAGTATCAGTTTCTTCTCTGTTTAGTTCAACTCTAACAAAAAAAAAAAAAATTCTATATAGAAAATACAACAGAATGAAAACATTTAAGCTGAAAGACTATATTATGGGAAATGACTCACAAGCAATAATAGATGAAATAAAAAGGCTTCCTTTACCCCATGCTGAACAATTTAGTAACTAAATAGTAAAACTTCGATTCTAAGATAATGGAGCATGGGGTTCTCTCATGTATTTGATAGTTTGAGGTGGATGTTATAAAAACAGAGTGTATCTAATACAGATTAAAATTATATGTATGCAATGTCTTATTTGATTAATTTTCTGTAATAAAAATGATTAATATTTTTAGCACAATACTAGAAAAAAACATGAAAATTATTTAATAAGTTCATTGTGTCACAAAAAACACATGGCCTCTACAGTGGGCCGATATGCCTTTGGCGCTACCTCTTATGAACAGAAAAGAATTGATGGCTCATTCAATACAGGTATCCCTTCAATGAGTATCAATATTTTGTTATTATATAAGATTGATTATAATACTAATCTTAGTTTCTATCATTCTCAGTTCTTTTACAACCTTATGAAACTGTTATCCTTTACTCCATTTAGTAGAAGGAAAAACAGGGGCTAATTGATTAAGTACTAATTAAGGATTAAAATATTAAGTAGAACAAGGTCACATAGTGAGAAAACCAGGAATTTTCTTTTAAAGAAATATTAGAACACGTCTTTCTTTGGTTACCATGGAAATTTTTAATTAGTACCAAAACACTAATAATTATATGGAAATCAATGGCAAACAAGTATTTGTAGCTTAAATGGGCATATATTCTTCAGGCTTACATATAGGACTGGAACAAAGTAGAAATTACACCAAAAAAATGCCAATGCTAAATGTTAGAAGTATCCAAAAAATAGTGGCATTGTCTACTTAACATAAAAATTATGCTTGTTTTGTTCTTCTATAGACTAAGGAGAAATGTGATTTAGAAAGGATTTTGATATAAAACTAAAGCTTATTCACCACATAACACTCTGCCTTTTTGTTAGCTCTCTGTCTTTGAAAATACAAGCTTTTAAATAAGTATCTGAAATTTATTTTATTCTTTTCTCTATCTTACATGCTTCCTTAATTCCACATATATTCTTGACAAAGTCTCAACTATTAATAATTTCTTCATTCAGCAGTCTTACTATACGCCAAGCCTTATCTTTGGGAATTTAACGTCATATATCTACAGCGATAATTAGGAACATAGCTTAGATTATGATTGATTTTTTTTATATTTTAAACAAATGAGTTTCAAAAACATTGGTATATATGAGTACTTTGTTCCATGAAATCTCTTTCTCAGATGGCTACTGCTTATCAGAAAAAATATTTATATATCTTTTGATCCAATCACCACCACCTTGGAATTCTTGAAACCTTATGAGAGAAAAAGCCAGAACAGAATATACTGCAGTTTTATTTTCCTGCTAAGTGAAGATTCTCAATATTACACTCCTTATAAATCAATATATTTATTTTCATAGTAGAAATACTCCTCTCAGCAGAAGTGACCATTAAGTTTTCATTTCAGAAGTATTTTTATGACTTAGAAATATTTAGTTGGAGTATTACATAATCCAAGAAAAAGTGTTTTACTCATTTGTAAAATTTGATAAGTTACATGTTACATATCTTACATACATACATGTTACATATTTTACATACATACATACATAAGTTACATGTTACCTATTTTATTTTAAGAAGGAAACTTTAATAGCCACCAGAGATCATTATGGAATCTAGAGCTATTTCTACCTCTTTATTTTATAATAACACATCAAGTAATCAATGCCTGTTGTAAGACAATCAGTGAGTTCTACAGTCAGTTACAAAAAATTACCCATTCTTATCAATATTTCCAAAAGGGAAAATCATGCTTAACATTTTCACTTAAAAAATTAAACAGCCTTACTTTATCATAAATAGTTAAAGATTTAAATAGTCAGTGTAAGGGCTTTACTATGTATACATAGATATTTATTAACTGGAGGTGTGTGGCTTTGGCATCATGAGCCAGGTTGGTATCCCAATATATTCTTTAAACTTCCTGCCTTTGCTGTTTGTTCATTTATTCTTGTTTTGGGGTGTTTAGTATATGCTATAAACTTTCAGTGAAACTTTCCTTTCCAATGTTAAAATAGCTTTTTAAATGCTAAATAATTCAGGTATTATAAAAATAAATGATATGACTCAAGAAGATCAACAGACCTCCTACCTGGAAGATAAATTTGAAAATGACTTAGTGTGTCAAACATTATTGGCCATCTCCAAAGACACAACTGACTTTTTTTTTAAAATGAATGGTTTACAGAAAATTTGTTCAACAAATATTTCTTGAATACCTACTATGTACAAAGCACAACTGACTTTTTTTTTTAAAGTGAATGGTTTACAGAAAATTTGTTCAACAAATATTTCTTGAATACCTACTATGTACAAAGCAAGTGACTGGGACTTTGGAGCATAAAGATAGCACAAGACAAGGGAGAACACCGAAAGAAGCATGTGAAAGGGCTAAAAGGAGTTCAGAGATTGGAGAGAATATTTCCCGCTGTCAAGGATCATATTACTAGAAAACAATCTGTTTTGCATTGACAAATAAGCAGTACACTATCCTCCTACTGACTTTTTCCTCTACTGACTTTTACATCTGTAACAAGAACAGAAACTTTTAAAACGCAATGGATACTTCAAAAACTTTAGGAAATTTAAAATGAAAAATAAGTCCATTTTGTGCAAAAAAATTCATCACAGACATTTCCACAAACATTTAGAAGACCACTTTACGCCAAATAAGAGAAAAGAAAAAGCTTGTTTTAAGTTTTTTAGGATTGTTAGGTAAGATGGAGGATAAAGAGAGGAAATGGGGAAAGGGAAGTAGAAATGATGGACAGAGGAAAGACACAGGTAAAGAGGAGAAGCAAAGTATAGACAGAAGCATGTCCATGTCAGGGATTGGAAAATAGCTCCAGATGACTAGTTATAAGAGCTTTACGGGCCGGTGCCGTGGCTCAATAGGCTAATCCTCCGCCTGCGGCACCGGCACACTGGGTTTCTAGTCCCGGTCAGGGCTCCGGATTCTGTCCCGGTTGCCCCTCTTCCAGGCCAGCTCTCTCTGTGGCCAGGGAGTGCAGTGGAGGATGGCCCAGGTCCTTGGGCCCTGCACCCGCATGGGAGACCAGGAGAAGCACCTGGCTCCTGGCTCCGGATCAGCGAGGTGCGCCGGCCACAGCACGCTGGCCGCAGCAGCCATTAGGGGGTGAACCAACGGAAAAAAGGAAGACCTTTCTCTGTCTTTCTCTCTCACTGTCCACTCTGCCTGTCAAAAAAAAAAAAAAAAAAAAGAGCTTTATGTAGAATGTTCTAGAACTTACTATGTGTTAAAAGATGCTAATTCAAAGTAGATGAAAAAGGTCTGCTATACAAAGGCATTTCAAAAGTTTTTGGTGACCTCTTATATGTGAAACATATATTTTTGAATGCAGACAACTGAGATTCCTTAGTAAAGAGTTACAATAAATAAAGGAAGGGCAGGCATTAGACCAGCAGTTGAGATGCTGCTTGGACCTTTCACACCCTATGTTGGAGTGCCTGGGTTCAATTCCCAGTTCCACTGCCCATTCCAGCTTCCTGCTAATGCTTATCCTGGGGCACAGCAGGTCATGGCAAGAGTTTGAATCCCTGCTACATATCTGAGAGACCTAGATACAATTCCTGGTGCTCTCTCTTGCTCTCTCTCTCTCTCTCTCTCTCTGATTTTATTTATTTGAAAGGTAGAGTTACAGAGAGAGGGAAATACAGAGAGAAAGGTCTTCCATCCACTGGTTCATTTACCAAATGGCTGCAATGGCCAGAGCTGAGCGGATCTGAAGCCACAGGCCAGGGGCTTCTTTCAGGTCTCCCACACAGGTGCAGGGACCCAAGGACTTGGGCCATTTTCTACTGCTTTCCCAGTCCTGAGCAGAGAGCTGGATAGGAGGAGGAGCAGCCGTGTCTCCAACCAGCATCCACATGGGATGCCAGCACCACAGACAGAGGCTTAGCCTGCCATGCCATAGCACTGTGGCTCTTGACTTTGGCCTGGCTCTCCCCAGCAGTTGCAGGCATTTGGAGAGTAAACTGGAAGGTGGGAGATCTCTGTCTCTGTCTCTTTGCCTTTCAAATAAAAAGGAAAATAAATGTTGAAAAAGTGATTAAGGCGAGTATGGTGAGAAGAATTACTATGTTCATAAAGTTGTATTTATGAAATGCATGTAAATAAATAAATAAATCTTAAAAACAAAAGTGATTAAGTCACTGCCAACATGTAGGTAGATCTGGGTTTGTCAACCTTGGTACTATAACCATTTTGAGCCAAATGATTCTTTGTTGTGGCCTTTCCCTAGTAGATGCCAATAGCTACACAATTCTAATTATGACAAACAAAAATGGTGCCAGATATTGCCAAATGTCTCCTAAGGGGGAAAATCATCCCCATGTGAGAAACATTGACTTGGAACATAAATATTTCAGCTAGAGTGCAGGAGAAATTTAGGAAATAATGGCAAATCACTCAACCCAAATGATAGCCACGCAATGAATGCCGTAGGGAAAACCACAACTCACACCTAATCTACAATCCATTTTCTCATGTTCAAGATGACATTTTTGGATTTTAAAAATATATCTCTCTTAAACTTGTTTGATGTTTCTTCTTTTTGCAGAAAATATCTATATTATGTGTTTCTGTGAATAATAAAGAAAAAAAAAAACAGCAAGACCAGCAACTTTCCATTCATTCTAACCTTGAGTTATTTACTGCCAGCCTGTCTTGAATTAGAATTATTCACAGTTATCAATTAGCCATTTTTCCTCACCCTGAGGAATGTTCCAGGTTGGCAACAAGAGTAGAAGTTATTACAATTCAACATAAAAGGAAGGAGAACTGTAATGAGACACACTGTTCTGTGCAACTTGCCATCCTTACATCTGAAGCTTAGTCATTTTTTTCTACCTATGAAAAAATAAGCAAATGATGGTATAATTAATCAAAACTCTTGAAAAGGAAAAGTGTTATTTTGTGCCAAAACATTATTATAATTACCAGTCAAACGTTACTGTATTTTTTCTGAAAATCTTTAAGTTTCAACAAGGAATATCTTTGAATCTTTCTTCCTCAGAATTTGGAAATGTCTAACTATCCTCCATGGCAAGGTAATGTTGCTCATTTAAAGAAAAAAAGGTAATGAAATTGTTTATTTTGCTTCACTCTCAAAAGCTTGAGGGAAAATAAACTTTACTCCATAATTTTCCTTGACTGCCATTTATTAACTTCCACATGCCACAATCAGGGTATTTCCATAGAATTTGTTTATTATTAGTTTTTAGTAATATTCATGCCCAATACAGTTCCATTTACTTGAGCTTTATAAAACTATAGATATGTATTCCAAGCCACGTTCATTTTATTCCCAAACTAAATATTTATTTAATAGTTTTAGTTAAAAAAGTTCAGCAAAAAAAATGTACAGACAGTTTGGGGGACATATTGCTTCTCACTAAACACCATTTTGCATGCTTAACTACATCATCTATTTTGTTGTTTCCTCAAACTAGTGTCCTCAGTCATTTTATTTTCATTTATTTTCCCTTCTTTTAGGCCATCTCCCAAATTAATCACTTTAAAAATCACAGCTAATTCCAGGTGATTTATATGAAATACACAGATTTGGAATAATGTAGTCAGCAAGGTGATTAATTTTAGACATAATAATTTGCTACTCTTTGAAAGAATGCATTTTCTCAACAAATGTTGTTTTCTTTCTCTGTCATTTTTTATCCAATTCAACATATTTCTCTTGCAGTGCTTACCAATGCTCTAAAATTGTCTGTCATGAAATAAAATCACAGTTGCTTATATTGTACCTGCTACTTTGGGAGACTTTTCTTTTTATTAAATGAATTATCTCTGTGTAGCTATAGTATTTATTTGACACTGAATAAGCAAAATTTATTTCAGTTATTCAAGTATGTCTTTATATATATATGTATGTAACATATTTTGGATTTTTGCATTATCTTAATACTTCTGAAACATTAAAACTATAAAAATGTCCTTTGCCCAAGTGATATTGTCTTTCTCATGAGCTTTTGAATGATTCTGCATAGAATGCTGTGATATGCTTATGAATTCAGAAATATATTTAATTCTAACAAAATATTTAATGTTCCAACTTAGGATGTAAATTAGAGATATAATTTGAATTTTCCTCCAGGATATATAGTTAAGAAATGCTCCTCTTAAAATAATGTTGACCTCTAACAATTCTCTGAAAGAAAGATAGCAGAATTTTTTTTTTAACTTTTATTTAATGAATATAAATTTCCAAAGTACAGCTTATGGATTACAATGGCTTCCCCCCCCCATAACTTCCCTCCCACCCACAACCCTCCCCTTTCCCTCTCCCTCCCCCTTCCATTCACATCAAGATTCATTTTCAATTCTCTTTATATACAGAAGATCAGTTTAGCATATATTAAGTAAAGATTTCAACAGTTTGCACCCACATAGAAACACAAAGTGAAAAATACTGTTTGAGTACTAGTTATAGCATTAAATCAAGGATAGCAGAATTTTAATCGTGCCAGAAAAATGTGTCCACCTTGCAGAATAATGCTAATATACATGTCATATTCACCTCTGTGTCAGCAATAACTACTGCGAGATGTTTTTCTACCTTAGGATACAAATAAATTAGCATTATCAGTGCCAACTATTTGTTTCTTAAATTCAAAAATATTTAAAAACTTTTATGTGGATTTATGATACTAATATTCATTAGTAATCACATTTGTCATTTTTTCCTCTTTTGTGCAGCTTCCTGGGAAGCATTAGAAATGATAACATCTGTAACTTATGTGCATCATTACATATTTTCTGATATCCTGGGGTGTTCAGCTGACTGCAAGTTTAATTTTAAGCTGTTAACAGAATTTTCTTTGTAGAGGAATGAAATTTTATAGAAATAAATGGAAGAAACAATATGCATGTCATTATACCTACTGTTTTTGAGGAAACAAATTTGTAATTTGTGTCTCTGAGTGGTGAGTCCTTAGATTATTTGAAAAACCTCAATGAGCAACTTTTTGGAGTTGAGAAACAGTCCTAAATTGTGTTTTGTTTCAATCCAAGTGCAGTCCTCAAAATTATCCCCTTACTTTGGCTCTTCGGAGAATCATCTCTGTGGTAGGGACTCTGCCAAATGCTTTGTCTATTATTTCATTTTGTTGCTTTCTCTGGCCCATTCTCATTTGCATAGCCTTGTTGAATGACATGTTTTGAATTCACTATGTCTCCTAAGAGGCTGGCCAGTGTCGTCCTCACCTCAGGTTATATACCCTAAGTAAATTCATCATCCTTTCTTCTGAGCTCTGTTTTTGAGGACACTACACTCTCAAAATGTCCTTAATTTCTGGAGAAAATAATTCAGGTCAATGAGTGCATAGATTTCTTCACTATGAATTTTCTATGCTGTTTTTCAATCCCTTCTTGATAAGGACTGCAATTTACTAAATTTATGCTAATCCCCAGAAGCCTGTTGCTGTGTGCCTGGTATGCAGTGAACAATAAATGAGTGTGCTTGATAGTATGGACATTTTGGTGACTAACTTGTCTCCTTTACAAAATTATGTAAATTCTTTCTACAATATTAAGAATTGGGATTGTAATGTTCATGAGATTATTTTTTACAGCTTTTTAATCTTTGGAAAAAATGGTCCTATCCATATTTTACATATTGGGCAAATCAAGGCACTTGCCAGAGGTCACATAGTTTATAGTAAGATCAGATTGCTTTAAGTCAGTCGATGCTTTATTAGATCGGATGCCAACATGATCCTCTTCACTGAGTATACATTTACGCTTCCTCGAATAACATTATGATCTCTGAAGACTAGCCTTGGAAAAGCGTTCCAGACAAACATGAACAGAAACTATTAGACATTTTTGTATGTATTTTTTAGAATATCTGTACTATTATGTATATCTAATAGAGTAACGTTACAATGAACTTAATTTCTTTAGTCTACCTAAATTGCATTATAGTACAATGTCACCCTTCTTCACTAAAAGTATGTCTGTTGAATTATGTATTTGACTATGAACATAGTTAAAATATTTGCATATCACATGCTTCAGTTTCCTTAAATCACCAGATAACTTAATCTTAACAGGGTGATTTATACTAATGAGATTATCCAATTCCAGATAAGGATAATACAGCTCTCCAAACTCATTTGTTATTCATATTGGGTCTTCACCTTCTTAAATCAGTATGGTAGATTACACATAAGTAATCAACACAGTGTCTTTACAAAAGGCTACTCAAACATTTGGTGACAATTCAGGAGATCAGATAGATTCTGTATCCCAAATCAATGTCATGATTTTTAATAAAAAGCCCACGTTCAATCCAGGGAGAAGAGATGAGGGTAGGTGTATATATCTGCTAATATACTTTATTCCTAGTATTCAAGATTTTAGTAGTAAGAGTAATAATAACAGTTACATTATTCTGTATTCATTCTCCTAGTGTGTTTAAAACAGACCTCATCTATCTACTTGGTTTATGTTCTCTCACCTTTGAAATGTAAGATTTAAAAACAAAAAGAGAAAATTCATCAAAAATATAGCAGAATCTCTCAAGGAAATCTAAGTGAATTCAATGAGAGTTAATTCTTTAAATACCTCCCTGTGTAATCAGCAAACTTCATGCCACAATCTTCTTTTGGACTCTTACGGTTTCTGATACAGTAGCCATCAAGTCGAATAGGGAAAGGGTCTCTGTGTATGCAACCACAAAGGTTTAACAAGAAAATTACTGCTATGACTTGCCAGTTCTCTAAATTTGTGGTGGCAATAGATCTCAGCGTCCCCCACAACTGTGGTCACTGGTTACCTGTAGTTAAAGCCAGAGTAGGATTTTAAAGACTGTAGGTACTAAAAAGATTATGGTGCCTTCCTATAGGACACTGGGTGCACCAGCCAGCCAAATATATATATATATATATATATATATATATGAACTCAACAGTGTTTTCTTATTTTTTATTCAGAGAACAAAAATTATATATATTTATGGTGTACAATATGATATTTTGAAATATGTATCCATTGAGCAGTGACTAAACGTATGCATTACCTATGTTGTATTTGTGGTAGAAACACTCAATATGCTCTCTTAGCAATTTTAAAATATGTAACACATTGTTATGACCCTAGTGGTTATATGTTTCAGTAGATCCTTTGAACTTATTCCTCCTATCTGAAATTTTGTACCCTTTGACCAGCATCTCCCCAACCCATCCTCCCTCAGGCCCTGGTAACCACCATTCTGTACTCTCTGCTCTTATAATTTCAGTCTTTTTAGATTCTGCACATAAAGGAAAATGTGCAGTTGTTTTGCCTTTCTGTGCCTGGCTTATTTCACTTAACATAATGTCCTCCAGATGCATCTGTGTTGTTACAAAGACAGAATCAATGAAGAGTTACGTAAACTCCCTGTTTATGTGACAAAATATTCCTTTACCTTCTCCCTGAGACAGGGCCATTAGTTGAAGGCTTCCTGTAAGTATTCCCAGCACACTGTGGCAATGAGTGTTTCTTCCAGGTTGTATTTTCTATTATTTTGCTTTTTCTTAAGTATGTTCTTCAGTTTCTTTTACTTTCTAAGGCTACTCACATTGTATTGCATTCACAGAAAAAGTTTTATCTCCTTTGTCTTATGGAACCACTTTCAAAGCTCACTAGCAGCACAATGTTCTCTGTTTCTCGCCAATAATTTTACAATTACTGCTGGACTCTGTCATTAGAGAGTTTCACAAAGATAAAACAGCTTTACTCATTTATTATTTTAATATTTTCAGCTAATTTCATAGTTTACCATTGGAACCTTAAAATTAAGGGATGGGTTAATTTTTTAAAAAGATTTTTATTTACCTATTTGAGAGGCAGAGTTACAGAGAAAGGAAGAGATGGAGAGAGAGAGAAAGATCTTCCATCCACTGGTTCACTTCCCAAATGACTATAACGGCCAGAGCTGGGCCAGTCCAAAGCCAGGAGTCAGGAGCTTCCTCTGGTCTCACATGCAGGTGCAGGGTCCCAAGGATTTGGGCCATCCCCCGCTGCTTTCCCAGGTAATTAGCAGGGAACTGAAATGGAAGAGGAACAGAAGGGATAGGAACCCATATAGGATGCCAGTGCTGCAGGCAGAGGCTTAGCCTACTGTGCCACAACATTGTCCCCCAGGCAGAGTTATTAACACATTGCCTCACTTTGGGCTTGTTCTCTACAAAATTATGTTTTCTGTCCTTCTAAAAATAAAAATTTTGTGATTACAATATCATCACCTAAGCGAAAATTGCCATGCAAAGAGATTATCTAATTTATTACAGCTCATGGGAATTTGACATTTTTTAACAATGAAAAAGATTATTTGATGAGGGAGTTTTAAATAGACAATATTGTTAGTTTCATTAGAAATCCTAAAGGGAAGCTTTAAAAAGAAAATATATAAGTTATTGTATGATGGAAACATAGGCATTTCTTTTGCTTTGTTTTTGATGATACAGATTGAGACTCCTAAAGTAAGATTAGGATTGGGGTGATCAAAATATGTCTGTGTGTAAGTAGGGACTAGAAACAACAAATAAGAAGACACCTCTTTGCTTTTCCTAATACTAAACATCTGCTTTTCCTATACCATCAGCCCTCTGTCCTACTGCTCTTTTTTTAAAAAAAATATAAATTTTCTGGTGACACTTTTTTTAAAAAGATTTATTTATTTGAAAGGCAGAGCTACAGAGACATAGATGCAGAGAGAGAGAGAGAGAGAAAGAGAAAGAGAGATCTTTCATCCACTGGTCTACTCCCCAAATGGTTGCAATGGCTGGAACTGTGCCAATACAAAGTCGGGAGCCTGGAGCTTCCCTGGGATCTCCCACGTCGGTGCAGGGGTGCAAAGACCTGGGCCATCCTCCACTGCCTTCCCAGGAAACAGCAGAGAGCTGGATTGAAAGTGGAGCAGCCGGGACCTGAATCAGCACCCATATGGGATGCCAGCACTGCAGGCAGCGGCTTCACCCACTATGCCAACAGCACGGCCCCACTGCTCTGCCTTTAATTCCTCCTCAGCCTCATCAAGTTTGTCTTCCTTTACAAGTTCATTGTATTACACATGAAAAATTCATTTAAAATATTGCACTATATACTTCTGAGCACCATGATCTTTATTCTCTGAAACATTATGAAGAGCTATGAATTTTTTAATAGCAGCATTATAAACATTAATTTAAATCTTCCCTCATTCCATAGAAAACGTTAGCTATAAACTGCCAATGCTTGGTAAATGTTAGCTACAGTGAGAAAATAATTCCTCTGAGATCTTTTAAGCTTTCCACTTGGTTAATTGAACAATAGAATTATGTACTCACCCGGACTCTCCACACCCAGTAGGAGAATTGATATGAGGTCATTCATCTTGCATATCACAAATATAAAGTGCCATATAAATGCACCACAATACTAATAATGAGTTGCAGTGAAGCTTAATGTCATGGTTCCCGTTTAATTATATCTTAAGATTGAATTTAGCAAACTCTCCTCTTTTCATTAACAGCAGGAATCAAATAGTCACACTAGGAAACAAATGAATGTCACTAATGAACCAGTATTGTTAAAGTCACATGCTTTCAACATGAGTTAATTCCTCAACGATATGCCAACAAGCAGAACTATATCACCATTAGTCCTTCTCCCTAACTTCAAGCAAAGTCACACCTCAAACACACCAGAAACAGTGAAAACATATTCATTTTCTAAATTTACAGTGACTTTGATTCAGTGGTGCCTCTTATCAATTAAAATAGATCACTCAATCATTGTTTGCAACACAGCAACTCTCTAGCTGTATGCAGGTATTTTAAAAGGTCACAGAAAATGAAATTAAAAGGAACATGTATTTCAGTGCAAAAAAAATTAAATTCATGTATAGTATTTTCACTATGCGCATTTTCATAAACTGAAGATCCCTCATAACTGTAACCATTTTACTTTCTTCTTTCCACCCCTACTTGGAAACAAAATCTATACCTAATCAATATCACCTACTAAGATGGAGCATCAGATTTACTGTGATGAGAAACCAAAGTATTTGTGGAAGCAAATGGAAAGTATTATGCATGCTATGTAAAATCATGAAATTAAGTGTAGCATTTACCTATATCACTTGGGTAGAAATGTAGGATTAGAAACTGGAAATAATGATTGTTTTCAGCCAACAAAGTCCACAAAGATAA
Source organism: Oryctolagus cuniculus (assembly GCF_964237555.1). Classification (NCBI taxonomy): domain Eukaryota; kingdom Metazoa; phylum Chordata; class Mammalia; order Lagomorpha; family Leporidae; genus Oryctolagus; species Oryctolagus cuniculus. Next base: position 78,779,593 of record NC_091453.1, on the reverse strand, counting down.
ACAGTAATAGAAGTTATAAAGGGTCAAATATTAAGGTCACAGAGACTTAATAATATAAAGAAATATAAAAAAGGGGAGTATCATCAACATCTCTGATGTTTATAAGTTCCACTCCACACAAAAGGGAGGCGATCATATAAGAATGAGGGTGTGTCATTTGGGATCATTCTCAGCATTTTGCCTACCATACTAATCTATCAACCATGGAAAGCCTTCCAAATTTTTTTTACTGATTTACTTTCAAAATTGTTTGGAACATTTTTTTACTGATTTCAAATTTTACTGATTTACTGATTGTATTGCGGAACCCAGAACATGGACGCGCATGCATGTGCACACAGACAGACACACACACACACACACACACAGACACTCTGAAGTTATTTGTTTCACAAAAGGTATTTATTCTTATTTTGTGTAATACATGAGATTATTATAAAATATTTTTTTCATAAAAAGAAAAGATTCATCTACAAAATTTTCTGCAAAATCTAGTCATTTTTTTGTTTTGCTTTAACCAGATTGGGAAACTCACTTTTATATTCCTTTTTGGAGACCAAATTGCAATTTTCTTGTTCTGCCAAACTCTCTTATCAAAATTGGGATGAGCAAATGTTTGAAGTGAGTTAATCTGGTTTCTTAGTACCAACTCATCCAAATCTCCTTTTACATAGTCTTTGTCATGCACACTCAGAATTAATTTTAACATGAATAAAGAGGCTATAAATTCAATTTGCGTCACATATACTGTTGCCTCTAAGTGGGATCCTTTTATTCTGTGTAAAACATCAGTGTCCACCAATATGAATGACCTCTTGTGGTAGTTACTGTGGGAGTCACTAGATGGCAGCTCTAAAATGTGTGTTGCTTAAAATGAAAGGAGACCACAGAGGGAATCTATTTGGTAAGTGTAAGGCCGCCACAAAACACACCAAACACCGGAGTAAGGGAAAAGGTTTATTGGTGGGGCAAACCCAACAGACCGGAGGGAAGGGGCAAAGAAGGAAAAGAGAGTGTAAGAGAGAGATCAAGAAAGAGAAAGAGAGAGAGGGAGAGAGAACCATGTATTCAGGAACAGGTCCTGTTAAACCTTTGCCAGGGAGCAGGCAAGTAAGTAGAAACAGTGAATCCCATTAGGGTGGGGTGGAGCTGACACCTGTGGTTGGGCCATGGGGTCACCTGGCTTCTAGCCACGGTGGTAAGGGCTAGAGCCTAGGGGTGTAGATCGTGCCATAGATAAGACTGCACCATTTTACTAACAGTAAGTATTAGAATTTTACCTCACACAACCTATGTATTCTCGCTACTGTTTCTTTTTTTTTAAAAGATTTATTTATTTATTTGAAAGTCAGAATTACACAGAGAGGAGAGGCAGAGAGAGAGAGAGAGAGAGAGAGAGAGAGAGAGAGGTCTTCCATCCGCTGGTTCACTCCCCAGATGGCCACAATGGCTGGAGCTGCACTGATCCGAAGCCAGGAGCCAGGAGCTTCTTCCGGGTCTCTCACAAGTGTTCAGGGGCCCAAGGACTCATGCAATCTTCTACTGCTTTCCCAGGCCACAGCAGAGAGCTGGATTGGAAGAGAAGCAGCCGGGACTCAAATCGGCACTCATACAGGATGCTGGCACTGCAGGCGATGACTTTACTCGCTATGCCACAGTGCCCACCCCTGCCCTTCTTAGCACTAATCATAATCTCTAAAAATATGAAATTGATGTGATTGTTTATATAAGGCCTGTTATACATGTTGGAGTTCATTCTTACAAAAAGGGATCTTGTCAGTTTGGCCTACCACCATATCACCAGACCCAGTACAGTGCCCGACACAGACCTTCAGTGAAGGCTTTTTCAATAAATTAGTGAGTATGAGCATATATTCTTTCCTTTTTGTGCTTATCAAATATTTTATGCTAGAGACCTTGCTAACATTTAGGTATATGTGAGCTGTTTCGTAGGGATACAAAAAGCTAAAGGAAATCATAGCTGTCATTCAGGTTACTGTCCATTCAATAGAAAGCAATCGCATGTAAATATACTGTGAATGCCTATCTCTACAACTTTTTAGTGAAAATGTTGATTTTGAAAAATCATTGCATATCTGATTTTTATGGAGGAGGAGATGAAATGTCAAGCTGCTAATTTGCGTATTCTTTCTCACAACTGTATTTTCTATGGTCCATCTGATTTTATGATTGCCGGTTCCCTCATTAACATCAAAGATTGCTGCCACAGATACTAGTCTCTTGCATTTATTATGATACAGTTATGAACTTCTTGACAAGGAAGGCATGAGTCTACAGATTTGAAAGAATATATGAACATAATAAATATATGTCTTCATGTCACTCAGCAGTTTGCACTGACAGGTCATTTTGTACTCCTTCATATTCTTTTCTTTTTATAATAACTTCGCTAGTGTAATAAAGCATTGGATTATTCTTTAAAGTAGAATGTGAATTATGCCAAAGTGTAAATAGGGTTGACATGCATCTCTAAATCATTGTTAACAGATGTGAAGACATGCAATTCTACCTGCCTTTGTCAATAAAAAAGCATTCTAGCATGTGCAAAAGTTTGATGGACATAATACACCATTCCTAATTCACTGATTCTTCATTTTATTATTGTTGCTTTATTTGAATAACAAATACCTCACTGAAATAGAAGCTTTAAGGATGATTTTCTGATGGGCTTTGAATCAACATAAATGCTTTAAATGAATTGGACATGTATATTTTCTCCACATCTACTTCTCCTGACTTTTCTGAGCTTAAAAGTAAAAATGACCCAGCTATTTGATTCTTTTGTGCTTATTTCAAGGTTTAAGAGCTTAAAAATTACATTATTTATAAAAATAGATTTACATAAATATACTCTCCAGCTGGCCTCATCCTCTTTATAATAGGCTGGATTCTAGTATCATCCTGAGTTGAAAGCTAATACTTTTGACAATCCAATTAGAAAAAATGTAATGAACAATCATATATACTTGATATATAGTCTTATAAAGAATATTGGACAGTAATCATTTGAAATTTAATTGATCACTTTCTTTAAATTTAAGATTGTAAAATTTGCCCTGGCTTTCTTTTTTAACTAAACAAAACAAAAGATTTCAATTATTGTTGTATACAGACAACAAACAAAAACTGTCATTGACTACCAGTTAGCCATTCTAACTAACTTCAACTACAAGAAAAACTCTCAAGAACTGTCCATTGTTAAAACTTCAACTCAATGAAATTCTAGAAATATTTTTCAGTTCACAGTATATGTCTGCTTTGAAAATGGTAGTGATATGCACGTTTAAAGAAATTCATATTCAAAATACCATTGCAGGCATTGAGATTAAAAACATATGTTGATAAAGAGACATTAAAAGTATATTATTTATTTTTTACAAAGATGTATTTATTTATTTGAAAGGCAGAGTTACAGAGAGGCCAAGGCAGAGAGAAAGAGAGAGATATTCTATCTGCTGGTTCACTTCCCAAATGGCTGTAACGGACAGGGCTGGGCCGATTCAAAGCCAGGAGCCTGGGGCTTCTTCCAGGTCTCCCTCATGGGTGGCAGGGGCCCAAGGACTTGGACCATCTTCTATGGCTTTCCAGTCCATTAGCAGGGAGCTGGATCAGAAGTGGAGCAGCCAGGACTCGAACATGTGCCCATATGAGATGCTGTCATGGCAGGCGTTGGCTTTACCTACTATGCCACAGCACCAGCCCCTAAAAGTACATTATTTCAATTGGGCTATAAAACCTAAAGGTCTAAGTATAATTTTAAAAGTCTTCAGAAAAGGCTCATCTATTTGAAAGCTTGTGCTATTTTTTTAAACCACTATGATTATTTTGTTATGAAAATTTTCTTCACTAGTTTGCCATTGGAACTGAGAGAATTCAATTCAGGGTGGTACTACAATCCAGCCTATTTATTATAAAAATGAAACTTACTGGAGAGAGTATTTTTGCTGTATCTGCTATTAGAGAACCACTTTTTCACTATAAGAAAGAATTTATTCTACTGACAATTTATTCCCATACTACAACTCATGACTTAAGTGAGTGGCTTTGTTTCTCTGTGTAAATTCTCAGGCTGTTTGGGAATTCTTCTCATTAGAATATCATGGAAACCTTTCTGTGTTCAATTCTAGTCCAGCCCAAAGTACTTAATGCAATCTTTCTGATTCTTAACTTTTTAAAACTATCTTTAGCTAGTTTTTCCACTTAATACTACTGAGAGAAATGTATCCATAATCAGTTCTACCTGGTTGATCTCCTACTTTTTATTTATTTATTTAAAGATTTATTTTATTTATTTGAGAGACAGAGTTACAGAGAGAGGTAGAGACAGAGAGAAAGGTCTTCCATCCTCTGGTTCACTCCCCAGATGGCTGCAACGGCCGGAGCTGTGCCAATCCAAAGCCAGAAGCCAAGAGCTTCTTCCAGGTCTCCCACGTGGGCGCAGGGGCCCAAGGACTTGCGCCATCTTCTACTGCTATCCCAGGCCATAGCAGAGAGCTGGATCTGAAGAGGGGCAGCGGGGACTAGAACCAGCGCCCATATGGGATGCTGGCGCTTCAGGTTAGGGCTTTAACCTGCTGCACCACAGCGCTGGTCCCTTTATTTATTTATTTTTTAAGAGTTATTTATTTGTTTGAAAGGCAGAGTTACAGTGAAGGAGACACACACACACACCCACAGAGAGAAAGAGAGAGAGAGAGAGAGAGCATGAGAGACAGAGACAGAGGCAGACTGAGAGAGATATTCCATCCACTGGTTCACAAAAATGGGCCAGTCCGCAGCCAGGAGCCGGGACCTTCTTCCAGGTTTCCTATGTGGGTGCAGGTACAAATACTTGGGCCATCTTCCACTGTTTTCCCAGGTGCATTAGCAAGGAGCTGGATCAGAAGTGGAGCATCTGGGACTCAGACCAGCATCCATATGGGATGCTGGCACCACAGGTGGTGGCTTTACTGCTACACCTCAGCATCAGCCACTCCTATTTTTTAATAAAGGCAAACTTTACATAAAAAATCTAGGTAAAATGAGTTTTGCCTGTGAATTGTTTCACTAAGAATATATTTTATGAGAGTTGCATATTAGGAAAGTAATGAATTTTACCTAAAATATTTTGATAACTAATCATGTTACTCTAAGCATGGTTTCAAGATAATCAGATATTTCTTTTGATTAATTTTAGAAAATTAATTTAGTCATGACGTCGACATAACTCTTTATTTTAATGTCTGCCAACTGGACAAGTTAATGTGGAGGGTGGCCTGAGGGTGTTTTGTGGAGTTTCTAAACTAAAATATAATCTCCACAGGTCTGCCAGGAGATGTAAATTACCTGCCTGGGAAAACCTGTTGGACAACAGGAAACTCACTCTAACTGAGGAAATACTGATGTTACAAGTGTGTTTCTTGCATTGTAGTCCTTATTGCAATGGGTAGCCTCTGGCTATGCGGGCCACAGTTTCTTTGCAAGTTATGGTAACAGTCACCCTAACTAAGAAGGGACTGCCTCTACAAAATTACAGCCCCTCAGATTGCAGTCCATGTTGCAGCAGTAGGCAGCCTTTTCCTATCCTGCCTACCTGCTGCTTCCTTGTGGTGTATTCAGTAAACCTAACTCCAATTACTCTATCTGCTCTGGTGCATTTTTTCACCATTTGTGACACTGTCCTCAACTGTCTTCCTTTAATTAGTTCGATTTACCCTAAGGTTTAGATACATAATATTGACTTTCCAACTTAAAAGTTGGGGTATTTTTCAGCTTCATATGTATGTAATGGACAAAACATTTTCTATGAGTACTTAACTCTAAGGCCTAGAGGGCAAGTAATGCCCTTAAACTATAATGGAATTCTTTATTGCTTCAAACAAATCTCTGCTTTCAAAACAGCTAGTGCAATTAAACAATGCTAGTAGTATCAAAAACAATGTCATCTTGTGAGTCACTTGGGTTAATCTTCCTGAGCCAGTGGTAAAAACTATGTTCCAGGGGCCGGTGCTGTGGCACAGCAGGTTAACACCCTGGCTTGAAGCACTGGCATCCCATATGGGTACCCGTTTGAGACCTGGTTGCTCTACTTCCAATCTAGCTCTCTGCTATGGCCTGAGAAAGCAATAGAAGATGGCCCAAGTCCTTGGGCCCCTGCACCCGCGTGGAAGACCCAGAGGAAGCTCCTGGCTCGGGATCATGCAGCTCCACCCATTGCGGCCAATTGGGGAGTGAACCAGGAGATGGAAGACCTATCTCTCTCTCTCTCTCTCTCTCTCTCTCTCTCCCCCTCTCCTCTCTCTGTGTAACTCTTTCAAATAAATAAATCTTTAAAAACAAAAGAAATGTTCCATTTCTATTCACCCCCCACCCCCTCATTGAGGAATTTTGTTCTGCCTACAATTACGTCAATTATGGTAAAATCACAAACCATATTATAATAATAATCTAGGAATATTATTTGGATTATCACCATACCACTGGTTTGGATAAATAAATTTATATTTTTCTACAGAACAAAACTGCCATCTTTAAATATTGGCTGTAGTCCTGGAAACATTGACTGTATCTAAAAATCACCAAGTTCCACTGCTATTGTTACGAGTAAATTAAATGCTCAAGAAAGTCACTGTGAGATTTAACAAAGTTTTTGCATAAACAACTTCTGTTTGAGAATAGTCTTGCCAGCATAGTCTTGACAGAATTTGTCCCTGGAACAGCACACATAACATAACCATGGGGAGTTTCGAGACATCTACAAATTAATACAAATTTGAGGACAACAATTTCCTTTCATTGTCTTCTTTCTGTCTGTCCTTCTTTCCTTCCTCCCTTATTTCTTCACCTCTCCTTCCTTTGTTCTTTTCTTTTGCCTGCCTTTCTGCCTGATTTCCTTCTTTGAATATTTGAAGAGTCAGGTGTTCAGAACCACATTCCAAAGTAGCTTTCTGCTGCACACCATTTCATTCATTTTCTTTCACGTAAAAGGAGGACATGAGATAACGGTACTAAAAGCTATGCATAATGTAATGTGACTCTCAGGGACCATTTGCTGCAAATAAGGTTCAGAATCAAAGGACTGGAAAGGGAATAGGAGACTGGCTTTTAATCTTGGCACTGACAAAAAGTAACATAAGGACATTGAACAAATCATTTATCTCTTCTGGGTCTTTCCTCAACTATCAAAACAGGAAGTTGGATGGTCTTCAAGTATCCTATTTCAACACCTTCCCTGAGGAGGTGCTTATTAGACTTGGAGGGAGACAAATGCGGTTCTCATCTTGGAGAATTTGATAGTTTTTTATGGGAATCAAAAAACCACCATAAGGGCTGGTGGTATGGAATGAAAAAGTACAATCATTGGAGTGCAATAAATCTGAAATTGAATCCTAGCTGTATGTGGTAATTTAACATCTCAAGTTATTTCTGAATTTGGTATTGTATTGCTGTCATAGTAAAGATTAAATGAGAAAAAATATGTGCAGTATTTGCTACAGTGTCTGGCATATAGTGATAAATCTGTTAATGGAGACAATTATTATGCATTCCCCCTTTCCTACTCTTTTTCATGTTGAGAGATTTTTACAGGGATGACTCAATCAATAAAGTTTTTTATTCTTTTCCCTATTTATCTTAGACTGACAGATGGTGACTTGGTAACACTTCCCAGGGTGTATCATAATGACGGATCCAGTGGCATGAACTTTATAATGTCCTGTACTAATACCTTCTCTACTGCCAGAATGCAAGGTATCAAGCCAAAAAGTATGTGGGAGGCTAATGAATACACTTCCACAAATATCGGCGTGAGCTGGATACCCGATTCAAGAATGTAACTTCCCAGTTTCTGGCAAGTTAATTGAAATAACTATTTAAAATAACTACTGGCTTACTTTCAGTAGCAGGTATTTTGTGGAGCCTGTAGAAACTTTCAAAACTGTATATATATAATGTGATATGAATGACTATGGAAGCACATGTTGCCATCTCTTCTTTCTTTGGCTTTCATTTTCTTAGATGCTTCTCTATACAGATGGTTTTAATTTGGATAAAAATATTTTAGTAATTTAGCAGAAGATTTTATAACGGAAAGAATATTTATTACAATAACAAGCAATGCAGTAACAACTAATTTTGTTTCAGAACACCAATATCAGCAGATGGTGGAAAAAATAAATTTCAACAGAGAATAGTTGGGAATGTATAATCATAAATGTATTAGGAAGAAAACTTAAGGATCGAGGTTACTTGCCCAAAGTAGTTGCGTAAAGTTCATTCCTTTACCTATGGAATACATGAGTAAAATCTTAAAAACATTTAGTAATTATACCAATAGGTATACCAATTATACCAAATTATATATATTCAGTTAAGAAAAAAATTGGGGGCCGACACTGTGGCGTAGCAGGTAAAGCTGTTGCCTGCAGTGCCGGCATCCCATATGGGCGCTGGTTCGAGTCCCAGCTGTTCCACTTCCGATCCAGCTCTCTGCTGTGGCCTAGGAAAGCAGTGGAAGATGGCACAAGTCCTTGGGCCCCTGCACCCAAGTGGGAGACCCGGAGGAATCTCCTGGCTCCTGGCTTCGGATTGGCATAGCTCTGGCTGTTGCAGCCATTTGGGGAGTGAACCAGAGGATGGAAGACCTTTCTCTCTCTCTCTCTCTGCCTCTCCTTCTCTCTCTGTGTAACTCTGCCTTTCAAATAAATAAATCAATCCTTTAAAAAAAGAAAGAAAAAAATTGGTAGTTGATGGAAAGAACAAAATGTTATCTCTCCCTAAGCAGGGAGTTTTGCATTATTCACTGGTGTGATCCAAGGATCTAGAATGTTGCAAGGTACATAGTAAGTATCAAATCCATGCGTTGAATAAATCAGCAATGCTCTTTTGAACACATAACCGCTTTGAAGATATTGTTTTCCTAACTGTCCTAATTTTTTATCCTTAAAGTATTCCTCTAGAATTTCCATGACCTCTTTGAAACTCACAATTTCTTTTTTTAAAGATCTATTTATTTATTTGAAAGGCAGAGTTACAGAGAAGCAGAGGCAGAGAGAGAGGTCTTTCATCCACTGGTTCACTTCCCAGATGGCCACAATGGCTGGAGCTGTGCCATTCTGAAGCCAGGAGCCAGGAGCTTCTTCTGGGTCTCACATGTGGGTGCAGGGGCCCAAGGACTTGTGCCATCTTCCCCTGCTTTCCCAGGCCATAGCAGAGAGCTGGATCAGAAGTGGAGCTGCCAGAACTCGAACCAGCACCCATATGGGATGCCGGCGCTGCAGGTGGCAGCTTTACCCACTATACCACAGCACGGGCCCTATTGTTTACTTTTTATAGAACAAATCTTCATGTTAATGCACATATTTTTGTTAACACATAATGTAGTATCACATGCAGTTTGGAAAAGTAAAACAGAATTTAAATACCATTTCTATGAGCTCATGACATACATAGCCTCTGAAATGAGAGAAAAGAATAAAGTACTCTTGTTAACCTACTTCCTTTCATAACTTAGAAGGTCTATAAAGTCACATGTGAGGCAGGGCTATCACACCATACCTCAGTAATGATTAGCACCCAATCCATTTTCCTTCATAAATTTGTTGAGTCAATAAATATTTCCAATAGGAAATGAATATATTTAATTAATGCAACTTTTCAATATATGTAGTCACTGATGTTGAAAAATTATGCCCAGTAATGCATTATGGAAATAGTTGCCCTGCAAAATATTTCAGAGCTTTGCCAAATTAGATTTGTGGCCTATATCTAGTGAATCACTATTACTGCACCTTCCTGGAGAGCTTAGATAAGAAAGCTCAAGCTGTCCTAAACTTTTAAGAGGAGAGGGTGGTGCTGATAAAATTTTTTTAATAAATTATTACTGGAAATGTGGTTTACCCAAGGACCACTTTTCTCAAAATGCATTATATCATCTACTAGGGAGGCACAAAGTCATGACAAAAATACCTGTATAATTTTATATTATTAAGAAATATCAACTTTTTATTAGGGAAAATGTCATTCTCATTATTCTGTAGGATGATTAAAATAATAGCTTTAACTTTCTAAGATTTATGTTATTATTTTATTTATTTAAATGGCAGAGTAAAATAAAGGGAGAGAGAGAGAGAGAGAGAGAGACAAAGAGTGATCTTCTATTCACTAGTTCACTACCCAAATGGCCCCAATAGCCAGGACTGGACTAGGATGAAGGCAGGAGCCTGGGACTCTATCCAGGTCTCCCAGTTGGGTGGCAGGGGCTCAAGTACTTAGACCATCTCCATTGCTTTCCCAGGCACATCAGCAAGGAGATAGATTGGAAGTGAAGCAACCAGGACTGGAATGGGCACTCCCATGTTAGATGCCAGGGTTTTAAGCAGTGACGTAACACATTGCACTTCAACACTGGACCCTGGTTTGTTTATTTTTGTCTTCAACAATTGGACTGGTGGCCTATGAAGGTGCTAAAAATAAAAACTGGATTGAATATAAAACAGTGAGGTTTTTGCCAAATTAGATTTGTGAGGTCTTCCATCTTTGAGAACATTTAACATTTCTCATGCTATAAAACCTGAAACATATCTTATTTGTAGTTATAATTTCTTTTGAAAAACTTCCAAATTGCACAGTAGTAGAGACATTAGTAAATGATTCTCCATATCTCCATCACCAACTTTCAGTAACTATTAAGATTTTATGACACTTGATTATCCCTTTCTTTTCCCAATTTTCTTTGTTGAATTATTTTAAATCGTTTTGTATCACTTTGTTATGCATTTCTAAAATTGTAGGTATGGTCTTACAAAAAGATATAATTATCATACCTTACAATTTTAAGAATGATTTCTTGACAATATCTAACATCCCAGTCTATATTTCAAATGACTTCAAGGGTGTCTCAGGAATACCTTTATTTTATATTTAAAATTTACCTTAACTTTGAATAAAGCTGTAGAATAATATGTCGACATTTTAGCAAAATAATCTGATGCTTGTCTGTATTATAGAATGAATCTATGTGATAGCAAACTGTCTCTGCTGCACTTGAATGGGTAGAATAATCATGATTGACTATATATATATATATATAGAGAGAGAGAGAGAGAGAAGAAGAAGAATTTTCAATGAGATGTAAAAACAGTGGTTGTTGTGAAGCACCTTTTTCACAAATGAGTTATTTTTTCCAAATTTTCAACAATCAGTATTTTCTATGTTTTAATATTAGCTAAGTTAATTCTCCCTCTTGAAAAACATGAATGAAACTATTCAGTGGTGGGCATTTGACTTATAGTTAAGACACAGGTTAGGATGCCTATGTCCCCTATTAGGCTGCCTGTGTTCAATTCCCACTCCAAGTTTTTGAGTCCAGCTTTCTTCTAATGCACACCTGGGAGGCAGCAGGTAATGGCTCAAGTAATTGGGTCCCTGCCACCCATTGTGTGCATTTGAGGAATAAACCAGCAAATGAGAGCTTTCTCTGTTTCTCTCTCTCTCTTTCCCTCTCAGCCTCTCAAATAGATTTAATTAATGAATGAATTTAAATAAAATTTTTGTCACTCAAAGGGCTTTTGAATCACGATAAAATAATTTCAGCTTATGAAATTATGGTGTTTTGGAGGATGGCAATAATAAAATTTGTGCCTAGCCACTTTCCTTTCATTCCAACCCTTAACACTTATACAAAGGCACACACATATTTTGAAGTTATGAGCGAAAGAATTTGAGGATTTGTGTTTCTTTGAATGTCCTGACAGATTCTACTTTGCAAATTGTGTTTTTACAGGAAGTACTCTGAGAGGATAACTAACAAAATTCTGCATGAATCTAGCTAGAGAATTGAAAAAGCGAAAGTACATTGCATGTCATTTGTGGTTTGATATTTTAGCTTTAATCATACAGAAAAAAGTTAAGTAGACGTTCTGTTTCTCTAAATATTGAGACCATCTGTTATAAGGCTCAGAAAACTAGTGCAAGAAACACAGTATTTTCAAAATTGCCCAGCAGATGTGCTATTTTTCTGTATGAGCCAATCAAGTGGCAGAAGAGTATACCAAGCGGTAAACAGATTCTAGACGAGCATTACACCCAGTGACGTGGACGCCAAGCTTTAGAGAGCTGCAAAACTGACCAGTACTGCTCGTCCTTCACTTGTGAAGTAGTCTAGGCATTAGATATTTTAAGTCATACAATTAAAAGTAATTAATTTCATTTTGAATTTTTTGTGAGTCTGTGTGCTCTCCTAACTTTTAAAATGAGAGATGTATTTGATATTCATTTAACAAAGTAGAACAAAGAGGTAGTATGTAAGGCATACCTGTTAATTTGAGGGATAGGCAGGTTGCATTATGAGAACACTCAAAAATCACCTTCATACTCCTTTTGAGTCGTGAGGTTTTTTCAGATGAATGTCATATTTTACATCTGATTGACAATAACAAGTAGAATCTAATTGTAACCAAAGATAACTATTTAGAAATATCCCACTATTTCAGAGTAAGAAGGGATAGAGGTCCGTAATTGCAAGTTTTTAATGTTATGGGTGAAATCACTGAGGCCTAAAGAGGTTCAGTGACTTATCCTAAGGCACACATCAACTAAGAGATAGAGTCAGGACTAGAACCCATGTCTCCAACTGCCCAGCCTAATGTCCTTTATGCTATACCACAGATTTTTAACATCTGGGATGTAGAATGACACCTGAATGAATTTTGCTTTATGTAAATTATTCTGGTCAATTAATTTTTATTTCGGCTCAATTTTCTATATCCATGACATATTTTATTTTCACATTATTAATCTGTTGTAATAGGTACTATTGACTTTTAAAACATTGTATGTATTTTATAGCAGTAAGTTATAAAACAGTAGCAAGATGGGATAGCAAAACCAGATTGACTCTTCAATTCCAAAGTGGCTTTTTGTTTGTTTCTCTCCCATGTATCTAGGAGGTTCTGAAGTTGTGAAACAAAGAGTTGTTGGACAAATGAGGAGTTAAGAGTTCATTCGGCTGTCCAGATGTATCCAAGTACCCAGTTATTTGGCAATAAATACATCTGGGCAACTGATTGAACTTTTCGCTTTTCATGACTCAACTGGAACTCTCTACGATCTGAAGGGCCTGCTACATAGCCAAACGTTTGTGATCTCTTCACCTAATGAGGTGGGAAGTGGGAGTTGCCTGTAGGTGAGGAGACATCATAAAGAATGTAAGTGGGAATGCATTTTGCTATGCAGTTAAATTGAATGTTCAGCATTCTGGCAAAAATAAAGAGTTTTTTTTTTTTTTCTAGCCTGAAAAATTAAATGAACCTAGCAGAAAATTTTCAATGTTCCCATCACTGACTCTTGTCAAGTACTTAACTCACGAATATAAAATAATTGTATCTTTATTGTGACTGAGAAGGGCTAGCAAAAGTTGGATGATATTGTTTGTATATTACATTATTTTTAAAATATATAATCTCAAGATATGGCTTCATTTTTAGATCCATCTAATGTATTCCCCCTGGTTATTCTTTATGTTATTATGCAACTTCACTTTGTTATAGCAGTTATCATTTTACCTATCAATTACCTATTTGTGGTATTATCCTATGAATTTAAATGTTTATTGTCTCTTTCTGCTGCTAGATTATAAACTCCATGAGAATGGGGGCCATGTCTACTTAGTTTATCAGCAACCACTATGGTACCTAACATGCAATAGACAATACATAGTTGAGTAACTGAAAGTACTATTATACAGTTTTCAGTCTTAGCAAATCAGTTGGAGTTGGGTCCCCAATGCCCAGATTTACCATATGGGTTGCTCCATTATCTGTACTCACTAAAAGCCTTCAGTTTATTCTGCTGTATCAACCCTTAGGCTGAAATAATTCGAGGAGAGTTTTGCTATCCCCTGTGGAGATAGCAGCTTCAAATTGCTGGGCTTGCTGTTCACCAACACAGATTTGTCTCAGTGCCTGTTAATACTATCATGGAGTGATTTGTAGTAGCTACTTTATAACAGTGTGTAAACTGTTTTTTAACTGTTATTTTAGGCAACTGGAATACTAGCTGTGGAAAACTTATCTTAAACACTGTACATTTTATGAATTAACTCATTAATTCTCACTAAATTTAATAGTCATGAAATATGTCAAAAACAAGTATGAGCATTTATTAAAGAGCAATAAGAAGAAAGTATTTCATGTTCCATTTTAATTCCAAGTCCAGAAAGAACAGTCAAATTTGTTTAAACAACTATTTAAATTGTCTTGAGGAGAAGAAGGAAATGAAAGTAATGGCACTGGAGCTGCATTCAAATTGCACAATCACTTTATTGTCATAAGATCCAATGAAATACCTTGAGAGATCCAGATTCCCATCCAGTTAATGCTCCTCCCCTTAGCATTCCAAAGTAGCTCAGTTTGGAGAAAAAAATGGTAAAATCATTCAACCTGTACTCATACAACCGAATATTCAGAACTGTTCGATTTCTGCATGGCATGCTATGGGGACGTGTCCGTTTCTGTGTCTAAAGCACTACATTCCAGGACAAGCCAAGTAAAAATACAATAAAGAAATTTCTAGTATTGCAGTATCCTGTGGTATAGATAGATGAATTAGTGGGTAATCATTTCCATTGAATGTGTTAGCGTGAGCTTTTGTGCCTAATTTAAAATAACCTTTCTGACAGCAGAATTTCTATTCCATGGAAGAATACGAAACTGCTTCTCTTCAAGGTTGTTCTAAGGAACATCAATTATCAAATTTCTTAAAGTAGCTTAAATATGGATCTGTCTGAAGGGGAGGGACTAAATTATCTGGGTACTCATAATTTTTCAGCCCTGTGAATTCATAAGTGTAGAATGAATTACGGCTTTACGATTGAAGATAGAAGACATCTGCTAATGAACTTAACACTCCTGAAAATCCTGCATTCCATTAATGGTGGAAGATTGGTCTTTAATTTCACTGATTATAATAACTAAACAAGTTTCTATCAAACTAATAAATACTTATGACTTGACTATAGTTGGTTAAGGTGAATTTTGAATATGAAAAATGTGTGTTTTTTTAAAGAAAATCTCTACATTTGAAGTTGAGAGGAACATTCCTACAATATTCATTAACCATCAAAATAATTTTTGAATTAGGAGAGTCCTCTCCAAATTGTTGCAAATTTGTACTGAATTAATATTAACTTTCCAGGACTAATCAGAACATTTATGACTGAGTCATTTTTGATCCAACCATCTGCTGAAAGCACAGTGGGTATAATAACCAGGGGGCTAATTTTTGAATTATGAGTTCATAATTTCTGAACATGAAAACTGACAAAAATCAAACCAAAATTGATACTACATAGTCAGTTCTTAACTACTTTATTATAAAATGTCAGACAGGAATATTTCCAGTTGACTGGGCATTCTATCATTTTTAAAAGACATTCAGTGTCAGATTTAGTCTCTTCAATGTGAGAGAAAATAATCTGTTTCATCATGATGATGAATTCATGGAATTTCCAGAAATTGAGAGTAAACTACGTCTTCATGAGTTAATCCATGCCCTCCATTTTTGTTAAAATATCAATAGAAATGCCGAGAGTTTCTTTGGTCTTATCAAATGTTATTTGACCAGAGCTGAGAGAGTAATAGTGAGGACAGAAAATGTGATTGAAATATGAGCCATCTCTTTCCAGTGCCAGAAGGTAGAAAAGATGAAAGTAAAAATGAACTGTAAATGGTTAGCTTTAGAGGGTACAAGGAAATATTCAGGATTTTCAGTAGAGTTGTAAACTTCTATCCTCCTCCAAACAATTTGTATAAAACCATAGCTCTTCCTTTATCCTCTGATGGGTTTTCTGATTTGACACCTTAAATCTCCTAAGGTCTCTCCTCTTCTATAGCCAGGAATGTGAAAGTTATATGGAAAGTACACACATGAGAGGACTTCAAAACATTTCTTGAAAAATGGAATTAAAAGATAAGTTTCTATTAATGAAAAATTTTCAATCTATGCACAATTTTTCCATACTGCACATTTTCCATAACTTTCTGAAGACCCTTTATATATGTCCTCTCCTCTAAAATTTATCTTTAGCACAAAACACTTAAATATCTCGCTGATGTCAATCTTCTTCCCCACAACATTTTTTTTTTTTTTACTTTGGTTCCCCCTATATTTTCACTTGCAAGATGACCGTTGATCATGGCTTTTTGGTATTTCTGTGTTACTAATTCTGACAATTTAAATTCATTTCTGAATGTCTGGTGGAGATCCTAGTTTGGATCCATTGTTTCCAAGTGCTCACACAATTTTTGATGATATATACTATATGACACATGACATATGTTGACACATGAGCATAGATTTCAAAGGTATCATTTGAATATAATGCTTAGGGCATGTGTTTGTATTTAAATGTCACATTAATTGAGGTTATTCTATCATATCTTGTATAGCACCATAGTGGTAAAAAGCATATGAAAATTAATATTTGTCCTTTTTGTCTTAGTAAATGTAGTTACTATTATTGATGCCTGAAGATCTTACAGTACCTTATTGAGAACACGAAATGTTTTGTGATTTATGTTGCAGGAAGAAATAAGAGATTGATCTCAGTGTGTATTTATTGATCCTGAACTTATTTCTGTGATTTAATCTGCAGTTTTGGTGATCTGATTTGTGATTTTCTCTTTATAACTAGACAGCTATTTAGTTTCAGGTTAATCAATCTTTTTCTGTATGCAAAATCATATATATTCTAACACTTGGGTTGTTATATGATGAAGAATGCTTTCTCAAGAATTCTATAAATTTTTATTAAAAATGAGTCAGTTATTCTCTTCGCAAATTTGAATACTTGAATTCAGATTTTTTTTTTTTTAGTGTTCACACAACCCTAAGAGATCCATTATGAAATATTGATGGAATCAGAGGTATTCAGATCATAAAATTTAATTAAAATTCTTTGGTTATGTTTTTTGTTTCTCTTAACAATCTTATCCAAAGCTTAGAAAGTTTTGCATCCTCTTCCCTTTTTGTAGAATTATTCCCAGAACATTTCTTTTTTCTTTTTTTTTAAAGATTTATTTTTGAAGATTTATTTATTTGAAAGTCAGTGTTACACAGAGAGAGAAGGAGAGGCCGGGGGGGGGGGGGGGCGGGGAGAGAGAGAGAAAGTCTTCCATTTTGTTGGTTTACTCCCCAGTTGGCCACAACAGCCGGAGCTGCACCGATCCGAAGCCAGGAACCAGGAGCTTCTTCCAGGTCTCCCACAAGGGTGCAGGGGCCCAAGGACTTGGACCATCTTTTACTGCTTTCCCAGGCCATAGCAGAGAGCTGGATCAGAAGTGGAGCAGCCGGGACTCGAACTGGTGCAGGCACTGCAGGCCGTGGCTTTACCCACTATGCCACAGTGCTGGCCCCAGAACATTTATTATTTTGAAACATCTTCACGGTGACCAGGCCTATTAGGGAAACATGCATGAAGGGTAATTGGTGTTACATAATTTATTCCTATCATATTCCTAAAATTTTAGCACCAGTTCAAGGGTATTTTCTATAAGGTTTAGTCTATTTTAAAAGAACATACATTTTAACAGCATGAGAAGACAAAAATTTTTCCCTCAGGATATTTAGCTAACAAATTGGAGATCTATACACATCATATACTTTTGTGATTTTACTTGTTCTGCTCAACTAGTGAAACTGGAAATTAGAAAAATAAATATTTTGTGTTTAAACATTCTGTTTCTACTTCTCAATAAATTATCCATGTAATATTTCCAAAGTTATTCCATTTTTAAAGGAATATAATATTTTGAATAATAATGGGATTTTATCATAATTGAGAATGTGGTTAAGAATATTTGATGCAATGATTATCATATCAAATTATGGCAAATACAATTGTATTATTTCAGTAATTTTGTTATAATCTTTAGAGCATATCATATTTATTATAATAATCTTTGGATGCTTCAAAATAAGTATTAAAATCATTTTAATACTTTTAGTATCAGGAGAAGGGGAAAAGTTTGACATTTATAAAAGGCTAAGAAGAAAAAAGGCAAAAATATTTATGTTTATTGGTCTCCCTTACCATTTTTATTTCACTTACTTCTGGGCCTCTTAGGAAAAAAAAGGATTTATGTGTTTTCTGGCAGAATTTTATGGGACATAAATGACTTGTCTGGCTGATACCACTTGCTGTTTCCCACAGAATATTTTGAGTTCTGCGATACTGCGATACTATATTTTATGTACTGCTGTAGGGATGAGGTGGTTTTTGAGATAGATATTTTGTGTAGGTAGCACTGACAAGCAAGCATTTAGAATGAAGAAGAGAGAAAACAACAAAATTGTAGGTTGAATTACTGAAATTATGCCATTGAATGACATTGGAAGCAGAGGGAGATGCAATTTGTTCTCAGTGAAATTTTACATCCAAATTTGTAGAAAGAGCTAAAAAATACTAAAGAAAGATTATCAAAGCAGATTTTCATTATCATATTCCTTGAAAATATTTACAAGCTAGACAAAATACATGCTCATTCAATTTTATGCCACACTCTGAAGATATTCAATGCTCCGTCTCACTTCTTCACACACACACCCATAAATTCTCAATGATAGCCTAGTGTATGTGAATTTAAAAGCATCATGATCCCTACTCTTGTAGTAGCTTTATAATCCCAGAAGGAAATATAGTTAGATATTTAATGTGGGAAGAGAATATCATGAAAATCCTGCAAGGTGAATGCAGAGAAGTTTACCTACCCTGATCCCAATTAACAAACAACAGGCAGAAAAACTGAAGGGTCTCTCTATTAGTCAATAGAATTCACCCTGAGTATTTCTTTAATGTCAATATTGAGAGTGATAGTGACATGTTCCACTCCGTAAAGATGTTATTTCCACAAACAGAACAGCAAAGATTCTCAGGAAATTACACCCAGTCTACTCTTAACTGACACTCTAACATAGTGAATATAGCGAGTGCTAAGTGATGAAGAATCCAATGTAAGTATTCCATTAGGTTTTGTGATGCCAAAAATCACTGACTACAGAAACAAAAGGTATTCACTTTGAAATCCTTTAATAAGTTGTTTGAATCTCATGTTTTCTTCCTCGTACCTTAGAACATGTATTGTTAACTCTCAATCCAAAGCAGCAATTAAAGGTTTCTGTTTCAGGCATCTGGTACAACTGACCTTTTGTTTGCCATCTGCAGTATGAGTCTATGTGCTTTGACTATAGCATACTATCTGTTGGCTACTAACTAGTTAATACATGGGGTCGTTGCCATATGTAATACAGTTAACTTGATCATTTTATTTATTTTATCATAAACCTGTTGTGGCCATCAGGAGAATATTGTTGGTAAATGAAAATGTGTAACTCAAGCTATTGAGGAAAATACAGATTATTTCACTTTGAAGAAATAAAACTTAAAAGTGTACAAAATATATTCATTTAATGAAATTTCTTAGGATTTGTTTAGCTTTCCATACTATAAGATGAAGGCTTTTGCTTTTAGAGATGCTACTTAATTATTAGATCACACACTATCTCTCAATGATTTGCAAATTAAGAAAGATATAATCTTTATTTCTCAAAGTGTTAATTTGATGCTATGTGTACAATAACAAGGAAGAGTTAGTAGAAGTCTCATGTAAACAAAGCATTTACAAGATATTTTAGGAAAACTGTTATAACTGAATATTGGTAAATAAGTTAATCTGCTGTGTTTGCCATTTTTATCACATTATATACATAGCTACTTGTTTGCTAAATTAAATATTGACTGTTTTTATGACTAAATAAGTGCATTGAAGTTTAAGTGGTTGTTCCACAATTTATTTGGACTTTTAACTAATGTTCTTTCTTTTTTTTTCTCTCCCCAGAAAGATGATATGGTGAATCCAATCTATTAATTTCTGCTTCTCAACTTTAAACTTTGGTCACTTAAGACTGAAGCAGTCATGGTGAACCTGAGGAATGGGGTGCATTCATTCCTGTAAGGATGTTATTACCTATTGGTATAACAAAAAATAACTTTTTATTGTAGCTTGCTCACAGATGCTAAAAATGCTGCTATATGTCCACTCAGCTGTATTTGCCTCTGCATAAATGACTCATCTTTCACAAGACTAGTGTTATGTGTATTTCCTATTCAAATATAATGAGTGGGTAAAATACAATGTTTTGTACTCATTACTCAAACAAGTAATGTGTTGACAATACTTTCAAGTCAAACAATTACAATGCTCATAGTTGCTTTATCTAAAGATAAAACTTGGAAATGAGTTCTTTCCTGTATGAATTGAACAGTCAAGAGAATAAAATATCCTCATAAGTCTCTGGTTTTATGAAGAATACTTGAGACTGAAAAAGAAAAGATCAGAAGTTAGGGTGTAGTGGTTGGGGAAGTGGAGCTAGACGAAGAAATGACGCTTTCCCAGAAGCCTTGAACTAATGACACAGTAGTTGCAGTAAATAGAATGCAATTTAAAGGGATTAGGTGAATAAAGAGACTAAAGTATTTAACAATTCATAATTTACATGATCTGACTATATCTCTTTTAACATTGACTCACTATTAATTTATTTGAGAGGCAGACAAAGTGAGAGAGAGGGAGAGACAGAGAGAGAGAGAGAGAGAGAGCACACACCCATCTCCTGGTTCACTCTCCAAATGCTCAAAACAGCTGATGCTCGGCTACGAGGTAAGAACTCAATCCAGGTCTCCCACGTGGGTGACAAGGACCCAATTACATGAACCATTAGCTGCTGCCTTCCAGAGCATACAATTAGCGAGTGACTGAAACTGAGAGAGGAATCAGGACTTGAACCCAGACACTCCAATATGGAATGCAGATGTCCCAAGGGATGTTATCAGCTATGCTGAATGCACAACCCATATCTTCATTTTTACCTAAGTAACATGTTGGAGTAGCTTCTTCCAAATTTACTCTTTAAGGAATGAGGCATGGAAAAAGAGATCTGAATCTGGGTAACATCTGCTCTCTGTAGCTGCAAAGCCCTGAATCTCCTTGCTCCTATGTTGCGTCCTCAGTGATTCTTGTCAAAGTATTTCCGTGCAGTGTCCATGTGCAGTACATCAACACTGGATCCTCTGCCATGTGCATTAGGTAGCCCATCTTGGATATCGTTGTAGTGATGATAATTTCAAGTATGCTTGATTCCAAGAGAAGCAGAGCAGACCAACAGGGAAAGGAAAGGGTGAAGGATAGTAATAAAGAAGGCAAGAGTCAGGTATGGGAAAATGAAAGGACAAATATCCCTACTACATGTGCCTGTGCCAACTCAGTGTACATCCCTTGGCCCATGTACCAAAATGTAAGCCTGTCTGAAAAGCTATCCAAGTTCTCAGCTATGAAGTTAAAGAATTGGTGTACAATTTTTCCATTCTATTGAGATAAGCAAGTGGCCACTCATATCTTCTAATAAGGTCCATTGTCAGATGTCATATAAAAACTCAGTAGATTTAAAAACATGTTCAGAATTCTAAATTATTTATTTATCTACTTACAATGTAAAATCATATTTTCATTAAAAATTTCATAGCATCGAGTTAATTATTTGCATTGTTTAAAGAAAAATTATAATCTTTGTGTACAGATTTTATGAGATTCCTTTGGGCTTAATAACAGTTAACATATGCTTTAACAGCAAGAACTAAATTATGCCTCTTTTGTAAAAGGGCTTTATATATTTCGCTAAGCATATGAGTATTAAATATTGATTGGGTTTAATTATTACAAGCCAATTCCTGATTATAAAGCCAAGGAAAAATAGAATTGAACTACAATAAAAATCACAAAACCATGTGTATAAGTGGTGCTCAGCAAGAATTTATTAAACCAAATTTAATTGAAACCAGGAAACTGAAGTAAATATTCTTTCAGAATATATCCTGATACCATTAGTTTATTTTGTAATTCACAAAAGATTATATTGTACAAGACTCCTCAATAATTCAGTATTAGTTTCACAGATTCTTTAATAAAGATGAAAAATATTTCTGATTAATAAAGATAGGCAAGACAACTACTTGAAGTGTTTTTCTGCCACAGAATTATTAAATTCATAATTGGAGAGAGGTTTTTTATGCATGTTTTTGTTATGTACAATTTTGTTTTAAAGATTTTATTCATTTATTTGACAGGTCAAGTTACAGACAGAGAGAGGGAAAGACAGAGAGAGAGGTCCTCTTTCATCCTCTGGTTCACTCCCCAAATGGCAGCAATGGCTGGAGCTGGGCCAATCCGAAACCAGGTGCCACTAGCTTCTTCCGGGTCTCCCACATGGGTGCAGGGACCCAAGGACTTGGGCCGTCTTCTACTGTTTTCCCAGGCAGAGAGCTGGATCAAAAGTGGAGCAGCCAGGATACGAACCGGAACCTATGTGGGATGCCAGTGCCACAGGTGGAGGCTTAGTCTACTACCCCACAGCACTGGCCCCCCTGTTATGTACCATTTTATCCTGTACTTCTCTGCCATTTATGGAGACATAAGTAAGGATTTAGATGTTTCCACAATTTTATTAGCAAACTTGAAGTAGGACTGCAGATTCTCCTAGGACTTTGTTCTCTAGGCTTGAGGATAAATATTTGTGGTTCTGTACCTGACAAATAAAGGTGCAGCTTACTATTTCAGATGAAATATTCTGAGACTATTTCAGATGACTATTAGCTAATTTAAATCAGAATCCCCTCCTTTTTTTAATGACAGTTGGACAAGTTTTCTATCAGTTAGCCCTGAAAAGATCTTGAATTTAAAATTGCTGTCTGACACCAGCTCTGCATAGATAGGTTTTGTCTTTAAATAAAATCATGACTGACTGAAATTCTTGGCAAATTTTGCAATTCATTGATTGGGGTACAGCAACCATAAATATTTTGGTTAATTTTGAAGGCATAAGGAAGGTTAACTCCAACATTTACTGAGGGCCTATTATGACACAGATTCTCTTTTTAAGACTTTACATATCTTATATCATTTAATTTTCATAGCAAACCAAGTGATAGATCATACTTGTACAGATGAGGAAGTTGATGCTCTGATAGAAGGTAATGGGCTAAAAATCATTGGCATTGACCTCAGCCAAATACAACACATAGAATAATAGAGTAATCAAAGTTGAAAGCACACAACTTCTATTTTTTGATCCTTTGTTTTAATCATTTCTGTTCATATTAATCAGAGATTATGATATAGATTTTTGAGTCATATATTGAATTTCCTTATTTTTGTGTCCCAGGAAAATAATACTTTTCAAAGAATTCATGGATTCCTCATTATTTGATAAAAATGACTATGTATGTCTCTGCTCTCCATGTTTCTTAGAATATTAGGTAGCTTTGACTAATGAGATGATTATTTTAAACTAAATGTCTAAATTATTAGAGTTTTTATCCATGATAAAAGTAAGACCATCAAAACAGCTTCATGATTTCTTCATTCCCTTCAAAGAGATAGAAGCATATATTAATAAGATATTAATGAAAACCAAGAGAAATAATTTTTAAATATTTTAGAAAATTATTATAGTATTCAAACTTAAAATTAAATCGTAACAATAGTTTCAGATTGAGTTCTAATTTTGCTTAAGAAAATATGGTGCATATGTACATGTGCATGTTGTAATATTCTGGATATGATATGATTATAATAATGATATCATGGAGTCTACTATTATTAATTTCTCTGATAATTATAATGGGCAGTGAATCTATAGAATCACACTTATATTTTCCCTGACTAAAGACAATATTTTCAATAGTAGGTTCTACCTCCATACCCTCATGAGAAATGTACATTTTAAAAGACTTAAGAGATTTAGTTTCCAATGCATGCAAGCTAACAAACCCATAGGTATTTATCATCACCACAAGTCATTATCTAGCCTACAAGGGCCCAGAAAGCATAAGACAGAAGTGGAGAAAGTGGCAGGTAGAAAGACAGTTTCTAACAAACGTCATTAAGAAACTACTACTGTAGGAGACTACTCTAAAGTCACTTTGGAAATGTGAGACGATAGGAAGTCCTAAAAAGAAGTGACTAAGTACTGTTGCCAAAATCCATTGTACCACCCTGATTTACATCCCAAGCTCTAGCCCCTGCTGCCATTGCTGGAAGCCAGGTGGCCACATGGCCCAACCTCTGTGGTCAAGCTCCACCCCCATCCTAATGGGATTAGCTGCTCCTGCTGCCTTGCCTGCCCTCGGGCAAAGTTTTAAAAGAGCCTGTTCCTGAACACGTGCTCTCTTGGCTCTCCTCTCTCTTGGCTCTCCTCTCCCCTCTCTCCTCTTTCTCTCTTACAGTCTCCTCTCCTTTTCCCTCTTCGCCCCTTCCCTCCGGTCTACTGAGTTTTCTCCAATAAACCCTTTCCCTTTGTTGTACCTCTCCCAAACAACCGCCTGAAGTTGGTCTAATGGCAACTATTCCTTCTTAGCTTTAGATCAAAAGAAGGTGGGGCCGGTGCAGTGGTGCAGCAGGTTAAACTGTTGCCTGCACACCAGCATCCCATATGGGTGCTGGTTCGAGTCCTGGCTGCTCCACTTCCGATCCAGCTCCCTGTTGATGTGCCTGGGAAGGCAGCGGAGGGTGGACCAAGTCCTTGGGCCCCTGCACCCACGTGGGAGACCCAGATGAAGTTCCTGGCTCCTGGCTTTGGCCTGGCCCAGCCCCAGCTGATGCAGCCATTTGAGGAGAACCACAGAATGGAGGATCTCTCTCTCTCAGTCTCTGTTTCTCCTTCTCTCTCTGTAACTCTGCCTTTTGAATAAATAAATAAGTCTTTAAAAAAATAAAGCAAGTTCCTATTTATTTAAAAGGCAAAGAGAGGCACACAAAGAGAGAGAGAGACAGACAGGTAAGAAGAAAGGAGAGCTCCCATTTGCTGGTTCATTCTGCAAATGCCTGCATTAGGCCAAGCAGAAGTCTCTCCCATGTAGGTGACAGGAACCTAACCACTTGAGGCATTACCCCTGTCTCCCAGGGGCAGCATTAGCAGGAAGCTGGAGTCAGGAGCTAGAGCCAGAATTGAACCCAGGCACTCCAATGTGAGATAGGCATCTCAACCACTAGGCTGAACACCTGCCCTTAACTTCTGAATTTCTTAGCAGCGTACTGGATCCTGTAAGAAAATCTCACTTCATTTTGTTGTGAGCTAAGAGGATATCTTAAAAAAATAAAACCCAATATTTTAAAAATAGAGAAAAAACCATTGCAACAAATCAAACAATACTGTGGTTCCAGATTGCAGCAAGTTTAAAGGCTTTGAAATAAGTAGGACCTGAATATAGATCCTGGCCCTACCACTTACTACTGTATTGGCTTGAGAAAGTTACTTAAGCTCTCTAAACTTCCTAGTCTTCTCATCAGAGTAATGGCCATAAATCAATGCTGACCTCTTAGAGGTTGTTTTATGAGATCAAATAAGATTATACACATATATTTCAGTGAGCTAAGTACCTAAGTCATAATAATCACTCAGTAAAAGTATTCTTTGGACAGGAAAGAAAAGATGCTGAGGTTTACTTAGGAAAGTAGAAATGATGATGGTGGTGATGATAATGATGGGGAAAATGTTTTGTGTAAGCAGTATTTACAGCTGTGTAAGCAATATAAAATATAGCTAATTGGTTCTTTTTTTTTTCTTTTTACTTTTCAGTGTGCACCTAATTGGCCTATTGGTTTGGCAATGTGATATTTCTGTAAGCCCAGTAGCTGCTCTAGTAACTGACATTTTCAATACCTCCGATGGTGGACGCTTTAAATTCCCAGACGGGGTACAAAACTGGCCAGCACTGTCAATCGTCGTAATAATAATCATGACAATAGGTGGCAACATCCTCGTTATCATGGCAGTAAGCATGGAAAAGAAACTGCACAATGCCACCAATTACTTCTTAATGTCCCTAGCCATTGCTGATATGCTAGTGGGACTACTTGTCATGCCACTGTCTCTGCTTGCAATCCTTTATGGTAAGTACAAATCTATTGGTTTTGAACCATATCATGTCATAAACTTGCTTCAGTTAGTATGGTAAACACTCATGAAGTTAATTATTTTACCTGAAGCATTTGGAAAAGGAAAAGCAATTTGTGTGATGGAAGGAATTGGATGTGTGTTTCACATTTATTAAAGGAATCAGTAGCATAGTCTGCAAAAAAGCAAAACAGACATTTTATAATATGCCAAGAATAAATATGGATGTTCTGTTGCAAAGTGGCATTTGTAAATAATGGGTGTACAGAATGGGGCAGCGACAGAACCCTCCTACCCCTGTGTTCTGGGCAGTACACGCATCTACCACCATCTCTTGTACAAAGAAGGAAAAGCTGGCTTCTCACCTTTAACAAACACATTTTAAGTAACCCTTTTAAATGTTGCCAGACTAAGTAGTTCCTCCAAAACTGGCACTCAATAATAGCTGGGGTTTTTTTTGATGGGTTCCAGAATTCATGTTTTTACAAAGAGATAACACACAAATTAATTACTAATTATGTAAGTGCAAGTTCACACCATTGCTATAAAAATGGAGGCACTGGAAGTTTTAATATAGTAGGGCACTTCAAAAAGTTTGTGAAAAAATTAAATTAAAAGATGTTTATTTTGGTGTAAAAAATTTTTGAAATCCATGCACAGTTTTTTCATAATATACATTCCTATGTTCTTTTTGAAGACCCCCTTTTTCAGAGATTTTAATTTTCTTTGTATTTTCTACCATCTCTTTATCTTCTTTATTTTAACCAAAGTTTTGTTGCTAGCTAATATTTATGATGAACAATTGAACACATTATACAATTCCATTGAGTATCTCTTCTAGGAAGTTGAGAGGCCAGTTTGAATTTATTGCTGATGCGTTTTTCTCACAAAAGCGTAAAATAGACTTCCAGCTCCCTGGAGTGTATGATACAATTAGGCTAGAAGGAAAAATATCGAAAAGTACCTAATTCTCAAATCCTAAATCATATTAAAGCAACTAGAAGATAATCTTTCACAAAACTTAAAAATTAATTAGCCTGTTCTAAATATACAGTAGCAATAAATTATCTTAATAGGTATTTTTTAAAATGTTCTCAGAAAATATTCTTTTCCTATCTTTATTGAGCTTCGATCTTACTTGCTCAGTGGGTATATTTCCACTTTATAGCTCCAAAATTAAATAAGAAAAGATTACCTGTACAAAATGAAACTGTGATTTAGATTTGTCCTTTCATGTATTTTTTCTGCAGTTTTTCCTTAAAAAAAATACATGGGTGGCCAAATAATGGCATTAGCATAAGTCTAAAAATCCAGAACCATATTCCATGACTGCCCCTCCCCTCAATAAGTAATAAGAAGAAATAAGCCTTCAAAATACCACCACCGAGTTGGGAGAACATTCAAATTCCAATGTATCTTTATTGAGCTATCTATTATATTCCACCACATGCTGCTGTGGAAGAGAAGGGTAGTCCTGGGAGGAAAGCTTCATGAAAGAGACAAATAGAAAGCTATTAGGAAGCCTAAGATTGATCTGATGTCACCACAACAAAGAAAGTCGGCAGTAAGTATGAAAACACTGAAGTTTTGCAAGAAGACCAGCCTTTAGGTAAGGGACTTAAAAGTGTGCATAGGACTCCAAAAAAGCAGTCTTGGAAAAACAATTCTTTGAAGGTAGAGGAGGATAAAGAAGACAATGAGAGGTGATTTTGAAAAAAAAAATGCAGAGTGAAATGAAAGAAGCAGGAGGGATAAATATCATCTTATAATACAAAAAATATCAATTCATCACCTTTTTGCTACAGCCTCCCACTGTCCTCTAAAAGCTCCCCCAAGTAAAGAAATCATACTTTGTACATAAAGAGGGTGCACTTGAGCTTGGAATCTTGGAAATTATCCATAAACTGCCAGCTACAATCATTGAAATTCAGATGTAACCTGTCTTTTTTTTTAAGATTTTTTTTTATTTGAAAGACAGTGTGACAGAGTGAGGAAGACAGAGAGAGAGAGAGAGAGAGAGAGAGAGAGAGAAAGAGACCTTTCATCTGCTGGTTCACACTCCACAATGGCCACAAAAGCTAGAGCTGGGCCTGGCTGAAGCCTGGAGCCTGGAACTCCATTTTGGTCTCCCACATGCGTGGCGAGGGCCCAAGCACTTAGGCCATCTACTGCTGCTTTCCAGGCACATTAGCAAGGAGCTGGATTGGAAGGAGAACATTTACTTAACCCACTATGTCACAATGCTGGCTCCCAATGTAACCAGTCTTTATGAATACCAAGCTACTAGAAAATTTTCAGAATATGAGAATCAAAACAAGGTATCTGGTGAAAATTCCTACAAAGAAAGAATGTCTAATGGAAGAAAACTATAACAAAATATTTTGAATGAAATTAAATTGTCTTCAACCAAGTGCCTTGAAGCAGGAATCTAAAAATTAGGAATAGAAATAAACAAAAAAAAATAAGACAATCTGAAGAAAAAGTTAATTGGACTAAAGACAAATAAAATAGAAGAAAAAGATAAAAATATATCAGAAATGGACAGTAAATTAAAAGTTCCCCACAAATAACTGATTCATTTGAAAATTTAATAAGGAGTACAGAAAAGCAGATTAATCACAAAGACAATGAAGATGAGGTAAAGAAGTAGAAGGTATCAGAAAGGGGTTGAAAAATGTAAAAAAGAGCCTATGTATTACCCTTGAGATAGAAAAATAATGTAACAGAATTAATATTTAAAACTAAATACAAGAGTGTTTTCTAGAAATAGGTCTAAATGTGTATGTTGGTAGGTTCAACCCAGTACTAGAAAATTGAGCTTGAACAAATTTGAATTGTATAGGAACATACAGGAATATATCTGAATAGATGATAAATGTAAATTTTAAAAATCCTGGGGCTGGTGCTGTGTGGTAGTAGGCTAAGCCTCCACCTGAGGTGCCAGCTTCCCATATGGGTGCCAGTTCAAGTCCCAGCAGCTCCTCTTCTGATCCAGCTCTCTGCTAATGGCCTGGGAAAGCAGTGGAGGATGGCCCAAGTGCTTGCACCCATGTGGGAGACCCTGGGGGAAGCTCCTGGTCCCTGGCTTAGGATTTGCCCAACTCCAGCCATTGCAGCCATTTGGGAAGTGAACCAGCGGATCAATGACCTTTCTCTCTGTCTCTCCCTTTCTCTGTCTGTAACTCTACCACTCAAATAAATAAATAAATCTTTTAAAAAATCCTTAAGTATTCTAAGCAAAAAGCAGGACTAATTTACAACAAAAGAAAGAGTTAGGCCTTTCACATAATGAAAATGACAAAGCAAAGAGTGAAGTGATACTTTCAAAAAATTCAACCATTTATAAGAGAGTCTGTAAAAGGAAAATGCATAAGAATAGAAAGCAGATCAATGGTTTCCAGGAACTGAAGGTGAAAAGGTAATTACAAAAATCTATATTGGTATGATAAAACTCTTCTGTATCTTGACTATGATGATGGTTATACAGAAATACATACAATACAACTAAAAATGAGAGAAGAAAATAAAGGGAGGGGGAAGAGAAAGAGTAGAATAATATTACTGCTTTTTTTGTAAGTAAAAGATTAGAGTTAAATAATACCATAAAAGTGACCAATTAGAGAGTAATATATTTAAGAACAACACATGGACGTAAGGTCACTGATGATGATATAAATGGAAACCTGTTAAAGTGAAATGAACACTATGAGAAACGGTGACTTGATCAGCCCTCACCCTAGGGGACTGTTGATGAGCAATTTAATATGTTATCCCTCTTAGTATTTTTGTTTGTTTGTTCTACTTAATACTTTTGGTTGAATACTGTAATAAATACACAGTTATTCTTAAGTGTTGAAACTTAACTGAAAAGTGATCGCTGTTAAATATAAGAGTGGGAATAAGAGAGGGAAGAGATGTGCAATTTGGGACATGCTCAAGCTGACTTACCTCAAACGGTAGAGTTAGAAACATACCAGGGGATTCCAATTCAATCCCATCAAGGTGGCATGTACCAATGCCATCTCACTAGTCCCAGTGATCAATTTCTGTTCACAATTGATCATAATGATAGGACTAAGAACCAAAGGGATCATATAAGCAAGAATAGTGTCTGCAAATACTAGCTGATAGAATAAAAAAGGGAGAGAACCATCCAACATGGGAAGTGAGATACACAGCAGACCCATAGAATGGCAGATGTCCTAAACAGCACTCTGGCCTTAGAATCAGCCCTTAAGGCATGCGGATCCGGCTGAAGAGCCCATGAGAGTATTTTAGGCATGGAAAGCCAAGACACTCTGGCAAAAAAAAAAAAAAAAAAAAAAAAAAAAAAAAACAACTAAATGAAAGATCTCCGCAAGTGAGATCCCTGTGGAAAGAACGGGTCATCAAAGAAGGAGGTACCTTTCTCTGAAGGGAGGAGAGAACTTCCACTTTGACCATGGCCATGTCTAAATATGATCAGAGTCGGTGAACTCAGGGGGCTTCCATAGCCTTGGCAGCTCATGACAAGAGCCTAAGGTGATTACTGAGGCCATAAACAAGAGTGTCAATTTGTTAAGCCAACAACAGGAATCACTGTGCACTTACTCCTCATGTAGGATCTCTGTCCTTAGTGTGCTGTACATTGAGATTTAATGCTATAACTAGTACTCAAACAGTATTTTTCACTTTATGTTTCTGTGTGGGAGCAAACTGTTGAAATCTTTACTTAATGTATGCTAAACTGATCTTCTGTATATAAAGAGAATCAAAAATGAATCTTGATGTGAATGGAAGGGGAGAGGGAATGGGAAAGGAGAGGGTTGCGGGTGGGAGGGACGTTATGGGGGGGAAGCCATTGTAATCCATAAGCTGTACTTTGGAAATTTATATTCATTAAATAAAAGTTAAAAAAAAAAGATATAAATACACAAGCTTAACTCCTAGAACAAAATTACAAATCTTAAATAACAATAGAAATGTAATTAATAGAGTAGCCCAAACCAATCAACTAGAGAAAGAAACAGAAACAAATAATACAGAATGCATGTAATAATACCATGATAGAATATGATAAAATTGAAATCACATACATCGTAATGTAATAAACTTGAAAAAAATTTTAAGTTTACTTTCATCTACTTGAAAGGCAAGCACACAAAGGAACAGAGAGAGAGAGTGAGAGAGATTCCACCTGTCTTCTCAAATGCCACCATCAGCCAGAGTAGGGCCAGACCAAAGCCAGGAACCTGGAACTCCATCTTGGTCTCCCATGTGGGTGGCAGATGCCCAAGCACTTGACCCATCATCTGCTGCCTCCTGAGTGTGTTTTAGCAGGAACGTGTATTGGAATCAGAGTAGCCAGGATTTGAACAGACATTCCATTTGGAATTTTGATGTCCCAAGACGTGGTTTAACCTCCTATGCCACAACACCTGCCCCAGCAATAAACTTTAATGAACTTAACACACAAATAAAAATAAAAGGTTTCTAATTTGAAAAACTTGCTGTATAAAACATGAACAGTTAAAAATACAATGGTTCCTGATTAAAAATAAATACATAGGCCAAAGTATAACAAGCAAATGATAATGTTCTGGGTGAAACAGCAGTGAAGAAAGACATCCTTGGTTCTTTGTCTTGCATGAAAGAAGAGTTTCCAAGAGAACAACACAGAGAGAAAAGCAAGATTTATTTGAGTCCGAACCTCCTGCTAAAGCAGCATAGAGGGAGGCTCCAAGACAGGCAAACCTGAAAAGCTGGTGGAACTGGGGTTTTTTAAAAAAGCACAATTTTGGGGAAAAACTAACAGTCAACTAACAATCAGTTAGAAAACAGGGACAAAACACAAACACATCAAAAAGCCGGATTCATAATCTTGTTTGCCCTGTATAGCTTGCTCAAGATAAAAAAATAACAAAAAGCAGAAATTCCGATTTTGATATGTAAGTATATCTCAAGTGAAAAAAGCAGCATGAGTGAAAAGAAGGATGCTTATTAGTGATAAAAATCACAATCAATAATAAAGATACAGCAGTTAAGAATATCTATGCATCCAGTAACACAGCAATAAGTTTTATAAAGCATAAACTATAAAATATGGAAGAATAATGGGAGATTGCAGTAACTACTCAGTACAACGATTAGACAAAAAGAAGTAAGAAAGGTGGGAGTTTTATGCAGCTGTAGGGTTGCTGCATGGACTGTCCACATCCCATATAAGACTGCTTGGGTTTGAGTCCCAACTGTGCTCTGTATTCCAGCTTCCTGCTAGTGTGTACCCTGGGAGGCAACAGATGATGGTTCAAGTACTTGAATTTCTGCCACCCACATGGGAGACATTGGATTAGGTTCCAGGCTCTTGGCTTCAGTCTAACCCAGCCACTGGTCATTGTGGGCCTTTGGGGAGTGAACCTTTCATTCAAATCAACCTTTCAAATCAACCAATCAATAGGAATATAGATCTTATGGATGTATATTGAGCTTAAACTTTATTATAATTTACCTAATTTTTAAGCATACATGCAGCACTCACAAGCATTAATCATATATTAAGTCACAAATAAAGTATTACAAATGTAGAAATATTACTAAAAGTACTTTCTGGTAACAATTCAATAATGCTAGAAAGTACTAACAACAAAAATTTTAAGACTGTCTAACCATTAAATATAACAATTTTTAAACAATTCTTGATAGAAAAAAGAAATGCAAATGGAAATTTTAATCACAGAATTTCTTTTGAAATATGATAGCAAAAACATTGCATATCGAAATCAACAGTTTATACTCAATCCATTGCTCAGGGGAAATTAATATATCTAATTACACTTATTAGTATAAAATTAAAGTTTGCAAATAGTTTAATTTCCAGTAAACAATCTTAGGAAAAAAATTAAAGAGCAAATCAAAGGAAATGACAAAATAAAAACATGAAAGCTATATTTGGCAGAATAGAGAATAAAAGAAAAATATATGTAAACAGAAATCAAGTAATCCTCATTTTGTAGAAGATTTTTTTAGTTGGAAAACCACAAGCTAATTTAAACAAGGAAAAAAGCAAAAAGCATAAATATACAAAATGTGACATGACAGGGGAAATAGCTATTGAAACAAAATTCTTAAAATCATCAGATTACTTTGTAGGTTTATATGCAAATCAATTGAAAATGTAAAATAGTAGGAAATTTGTCAAAGGCGTCCAGGTTAACAAAATTATCCTGTTTAGAAATAGAGAGGAACATGGCCGGCACCGTGGCTCACTAGGCTAATCCTCCGCCTTGCGGCGCCGGCACACCGGGTTCTAGTGCCGGTCAGGGCGCCTGATTCTGTCCCGGTTGCCCCTCTTCCAGGCCAGCTCTCTGCTGTGGCCGGGGAGTGCAGTGGAGGATGGCCCAAGTCCTTGGGCCCTGCACCCCATGGGAGACCAGGATAAGTACCTGGCTCCTGCCATCGGATCAGCGCGGTGCGAAGGCCGCAGTGCACCGGCCACGGCGGCCATTGGAGGGTGAACCAATGGCAAAGGAAGACCTTTCTCTCTGTCTCTCTCTCTCATTGTCCCAGGGGATTCCAATTCAATCCCATCAAGGTGGCATGTACCAATGCCATCTCACTAGTCCCAGTGATCAATTTCAGTTCACAATTGATCATAATGAAAGTTCTAAGAGTCAAAGGGAGCACATAAACAAGTCTAGTACCTGCTAATACTAACAGACAGAATAAATAAAGGGGAGAGTGATCCAACATGGGAAGTGAGATACTCAGCAGACTCATAGAATGGCGGATGTCCTAAACAGCACTCTGGCCTCAGAATCAGCCCTAAAGGCATTCCAATCTGGCTGAAAAGCCCATGAGAGTATTTCAGGCATGGAAAGCCAAGACACTCTGGCAAAAAAAAAAAAAAAAAAAAAAAAAACAAAAAAAAAAAAAACAAACACCTAAATGAAAGATCTCTGTGAGTGAGATCCCAGTGGAAAGAACAGGTCTTCAAAGAAGGAGGTACCTTTCTCTGAAGGGAGGAGAGAACCTCCACTTTGACTATGACCTTGTCTGAACAAGATAAGAGTCGGAGAACTCAAGGGGCTTCCATAGCCTTGGAAACTCATGACTGGTGCATAGGGAGATTACTGATGCCATAAATGGGAGTGTCAATTTGTAAAGTCAACAATAGGAGTCACTGTGCACTTACTCCTCATGTAGGATCTCTGTCCTTAATGTGCTGTACATTGAGACTTAATGCTATAACGAGTACTCAAACAATATATTTCACTTCGTGTTTCTATGGGGGTGCAAACTGTTGAAATCTTTACTTAATGCATACTAAACTGATCCTCTGTAAAAAAAAAAAAAAAAAAGAAATTATCAACTCCCAACTTGACTCTCACTGGGATTAAACATGACAATAGGTCTGATCTTATTTCATCATCATTTAAAAAAATCATCTATTATTTTTCACTTTATGTTTCTGTGTGGGAGCAAACTGTTGAAATCCTTACTTAATGTATGCTAAACTGATCTTCTATATATAAAGAGAATCGAAAATGAATCCTCATGTGAATGGAAGGGGAGAGGGAGTGGGAAAGGGGAGGGTTGTGGGTGGGAGGGACGGTATGGGGGGGAAGCCATTGTAATCCATAAATCGTACTTTGGAAATTTATATTCATTAAATAAAAGTTAAAAAAAAGTTAAAAGCAAAAAAAAAATGATGTTGGTCAAAGAGTAAAAATTTCAGTTAGATGTGAGGAATGAATGCTGAAGACCTATTGTACAGCATGGTGAATATAGCTGATAATAATGTATTGTATGCTTGAAATTGCAAGAAGAGTAGATCATAAATGTTTTCAATACAAAAACGTTAGGTATGTGAGGTGATTGAGGTATTTATTGACTTGATTTCATCATTTCCCAATATAGACATATACCATAAATATATAGAAAATTTATTTGTTGATTGTTCCAATAAAAGCTTAAGAGAAAAGAATCAAAAGCCACATTAAAAATGTAATACACTGGCCAGCTCTGCGGCTCAACAGGCTAATCCTCCGCCTAGCGGCGACGGCACACCAGGTTCTAGTCCCAGTCGGGGGCGCTGGATTCTGTCCCAGTTGCCCCTCTTCCAGGCCAGCTCTCTGCTATGGCCAGGGAGTGCAGTGGAGGATGGCCCAAGTGCTTGGTCCCTGCACCCCATGGGAGACCAGGAGAAGCACCTGGCTCCTGCCATCGGATCAGCACGATGCGCCAGCCGTAGCGCGCCAGCCGCGGCGGCCATTGGAGGGTGAACCAACAGCAAAAGGAAGACCTTTCTCTCTCTCTCTCTCTCTCTCTCTCTCACTGTCCACTCTGCCTGTCAAAAAAATATATAATACACTATGACCAATGGGATGGCCACACTATTATTCCAGTAACACTATATTGACTCAATATTAATAAATCCTTTAATAAAATATATTAATATATTACATAAACATTAATAACTGATTTTAGTTTCAAAACAAATATTATAACAATTTTGGTGCAATTATAATATGTTGACTGAAAAATTCTTTGTCAAAATTCACAGCTACTCTGATAAATATTACGCAAGAAAATAGTGGTTGGGAGTACTTTTCTGCTAAGATAAAATATAGATAACTTAGTTATACAGCTCACATATTAATTGGAAAACACTAAAGACACTTGTACTAAGACCAGGGAAAAGATATGCATGCCTGTTACTTCATTTACATTTAACACTGGAGTGTAGATATTTATCAGTGTTGTTAGACAACTGCAAATAACAAGGTTAAAAAAACTGAAAAAGAAAAACTATCTTTTTTACAGCATATATTAAGCTCCCTAAAAACATAAGAATAAAGCTACTAAAAGTAAGATATTCAATGAAATAGCAAGTGCAATGATATTATGCAAAAATAAACAACATTAAAATCAAAAAATAGCAAGTTGGAGAGGAGAAAATCCCATTTAAAATAGCAAGAAGAGATTATACAAAGGAAGAAATGTGTAAAACTCACAGGAAGAAAATATTAAAACAGCTATTGGAGAGACAGTGAAATATTGACATATTTGACATAATATAATAATGATAATAAAAAAACACATGGTAAACTGATCAATAGAAAAGTTCAAAAACAAATAACAAACTCATAGAAAATATTTGGAATCACTATGCTCCTAAATCTGTATATATGAAATACATGAAATTTGTTCACCTTATATAAATAAAAAATTGTACAGCAAAGCAAAATAAAAAAGGGCTCATATCCCCAGTACATAAAGAATTCTTTAAAACTGAGATTAAAAGAATCAACACTCAATAGAAAAAAATGAGCTGAGATAACTTGTGATTTTTAAAAATATTTTATGTATTTTAAAACATTTGTTAATGTTTGGATTATGTATGTACATTATAAATGTAGTCCATAACTATATGAAAATGTTTAATCTCAGTCATTAGAAGGGAAATGCATAATAAATAAGACTGAAATACTTTTTTAAAACAGATTTATTTATTTTATTTGAAAGGTAGAGTTACAGAGAGGCAGAGGCACAGAGAGAGAGGTCTTCCATCTATTGGTTCACTCCCCAGTTGGCTGCAATGGTCGGAGCTGTGCCAGTCTGAAGCCAGGAGCCAGGAGCTTCTTCAGGGTCTCCCACATGGGTACAGGGGTCTAAGGATTTGGGCCACCTTCCCCTGATTTCCCAGGCCATAGCAAAGAGCTGCATTGGAAGTGGAGCAGCTGGGACTTGAACCAGCACCCATATGGGATGCCGGCACTGCATGTGGCAGCCTTACCCACTTTACCACAGTGCCTGCCCCTGAAATATGTTTTTTTTTAAACTTACCAGATTGGCAAAATTTAAAACACTTGATATTATATATATATATGACATTTTATATATATTGTATATATGACATATATTATATATATGACATATATATAAATACATGACACCAATATAGCAAAGCTGTGTATGTGGGGTCATAGACATTCTCATATAAAACAATAGTTAACTTGAATTATTGTATTTAAAAAAACGTATATCTTACAAAAAATCTTCAGAGATGGTTTCACTAACAAATTCCACCAAATATTTTTAGCATGAACAATAAGAATTCTGCACAATATTTCCAATAAAACAGAAGCAAAAGGAATATATTCTCCATCATGATATGAGTTCAGGATTACCCTGATAGTAAAACCAGAGGGGCTGGTGCTGGGGTATAGTAGGTTAACCCTCCGCTGGTGGCGCAGACATCCCATGTGAGTGCTGGTTCTAGTCCCAGCTGCTCCACTTCCAGGCAGCTCTCTGCTATGGCCTGGGAAAGCAGTGGAAGCTGGCCCAGGTCCTTGGGCCCCTGTACCCGCATGGGAGACCTGGAAGAAGCTCCTGGCTCCCGGCTTCAGATCAGCCCAGCTCCAGCCATTTCGGCCATTTGGGAAGTGAACTATCAGATGGAAGACGTCTCTCTCTCTCTTCCTCTCTCTCTCTGTAACTCTGCCTCTCAAATAGATAAATAATTCTTTTTAAAAAAGAGACATCATATTCAATAAAATTAGAGATCAATTGCTTTTTATCATAGATACAAAAATTCCCAAGAAAATATTGGTAAGTATATATATATATGTATATAAAGAATAATAGATTCTGAAATAGCTTGTCCAACACTCAAAAATCAATGTGATCCTTCATCTCAATGGACTAAAGAAAACAAAAATCATATTATCATCCTAATTATAGATTGGTTGATACAAAAAAGACATATCACAAAAATCAATATCCATTCAACCACATACTCAGAAAACTAGGAATAGAAGATAAATTCCTCAATGTGATGAAAGAGGTCTCCAAATATCCTTATGCTGATGTCATATATTATGGTGAAAGAGTGAACTATTTCACCTGGAGTTCAGAAATAAGATTAGGATGTCCACTCTGACCACTTCTATATAACATTATACTCTAAGTACCATGAAGTCAAAAAAGAAAAAATTAATGAAACACTGAATGGAAACAAAATTGTTTCTATTAAAAGATTACAAATTTTTTTTTGACAGGCAGAGTGGACAGTGAGAGAGAGAGACAGAGAGAAAGGTCTTCCTTTTGCCGTTGGTTCACCCTCCAATGGCCGCCGCGGCTGGCGCACTGCGGCCGGCGCATCGTGCTGATCCGATGGCAGGAGCCAGGTACTTCTCCTGGTCTCCCATGGGGTGCAGGGCCCAAGCATTTGGGCCATCCTCCACTGCACTCCCTGGCCACAGCAGAGAGCTGGTCTGGAATAGGGGCAACCGGGACACAATCCGGAGCCCCGACCGGGACTAGAACCCGCTGTGCCGGCACCGCAAGGCGGAGGATTAGCCTAGTGAGCCGTGACACCGGCCAAAAGATTACAAATTTGTCTACAAAGAAAACCCTAAGGGATCTACAAAGAAGCTCCTAGATATAAATAGCAGGTTGTTTCTAGAATGACTGTCAATGATACCTGCCTACTGGGATTTACTCTCTTATACAATCCATTCCCCCTTGTTGTAGGCCGACCTAGTGACTTGCTTTTAAAGAGAACACAGCAAGTGGTTGAAGGTCACTTCAGAGATTAGGTTATAAAAATGGTGACTTCCGCCTTGCTTGCATTCTCTCTTCCTGGCACTTCCTTTTACCCATTGGCTTGCTTGCTGTGATGAAGGAAGCTGCCGTGTTATAAGGTGTCCTAAAAAAGAGGCCTATAGGGTAAAGAACTGAAGGAAACCTCTCACCAACACCCAGTGAAAAACTGAGGGCTTCAAATGAAATCCAACAAATTATATCAATCATTTGAGTAAGCATGCAAGTGGATCTTTCTCCCGTGGAGCTCTGGGGTGGCTGAAACCTGGATGACAACTTGATGGCAGTCTGTGACAAACACAAAGAAGTTGATATGCCATGACCAGATTCCTGGTCAACAGAAACAGATAAGATATATTTTATTTTTTTATTTTCATTTTCATTTATTTGAAAGGCTACATATATGTGGGGTGGGGGGGAGCTTACATCTACTGGTTCACTTCCCAAACACTGCGATAGGCCAAAGCCAGTAACCAGGAACTCCATAAGGGTCTCCCAAGTGGGTGGCGAGGACCCAAGTACATTGAGACACCACCTGCTGCCTTCCAGGGTGCAAATTAGCAGGAAGCTGAATAAAAAAGCAGGGAAGGACTTGAATGCAGCACTCCAATATGGGATGCAGGCATCCCAAGCAGAGGCTTAGCCACTTCAACCTCCTAACTAATGAATGATTTTAAAGCCAAATAGCTTTGGAAATAATTTGATATGTTCTGAATTATAACAACTAAAATGTGAGTTTAGCAAGTTCTTAAGATGCAAAGCTGATATGTATAAATAAACTGTGTTTCTATATACTAGCATTGAAAATTAAAATCAAAATGTAAAAAAGCTACATGTT
This sequence comes from Oryctolagus cuniculus, assembly GCF_964237555.1. Classification (NCBI taxonomy): domain Eukaryota; kingdom Metazoa; phylum Chordata; class Mammalia; order Lagomorpha; family Leporidae; genus Oryctolagus; species Oryctolagus cuniculus. Next base: position 78,740,169 of record NC_091453.1, on the reverse strand, counting down.
AGCATAATCAATAAACCCATGAAATTCCCAGGTGTAAATTTACCAAAATATGTGCAGAAATTGCTGAAAACTTCAAAACAGTGATGAAATAACGAAGATCCAAATAAACAGATACACCCTGTTTATGGGTTGGAAGGATTACGGTGACTTGATCAGCATAGCCCTGACTGTTAATGAACAACTTAATACATTATCCCTCTTAGTAGTTTTTTTTGTCTGTTCTACTTAATATGACAGGATTAACATTCTTAAGATGTCACTTCTCCCTTGAATGACCAGTTGATTCAACACAGTTCCAGTGAAAATCCCAGAGTGATCAGTGGTATGGAACAGCAGGTTAATCTGCAACTGTGACACCAGCGTCCCCTACTATAGTGCCTCTTCAAGTCTCAGCTGCTCTGCTTCTGATCCAGCTTCTTGCTAATGCACTTGAGAAGATGGCCCAAGTGCTTGGTTCCCTGCCACCCACATAGGAGACCTGAATGGACTCCCAGGCTCCTTACTTTGGCCTGGCCCAACCCTGGCTGGTATGGGCATTTGGGAAGTGAACCAGTGATTGGAAGATCTTTTTCTTTTTGACTCTTCCTCTCTCTCTCACTCTGCCTTTCAAATAAATAAATAAATAAATAAATAAATAATTTTTTAAAGTCCCAGCAGCTTTTTTGTTGTTGTTGTAAAACTCAACAAGCTAATTCTAAAATGTATATGGAAAGGCAAAGGACCTAGAATAATCAAAACAATTTTGAAAAACAGTAAAACTGGACAACTCATAATATTTGACTTGAGAGCTTACTATCAAGCTACAGTACTTACGGGGGCAGTATTGTTTTAGAAGGATAAATGCTTATATGAATAGATTAGAACTGAAGATTCAGAAATCAACAAATATGATTGATTTAATCTTTAACAAAGCTTCAAAGGCATTTCACTGGAGGAAGAAGAGTCTTTTTTAACATTGTTACAAATATTAGACACCCACATACAAAAAAAAGGACTCGGTCCATATTTCACACTTTGAATAAAGTTAACTCTAAATTGAATATAGAGTAAATGTGACATTCAAAATCATTAAACTTCCAGAAGAAAACACAAGAGAAAAATCTTTATGATATAGACTTAGGTCAACAATCCTTATCTATGATGTAAAAAACCATGAGCCATAAAACAAATGCATAAAATGAACTTCATCAAACTTTAAAATGTTTACTCTTTGGATGAAACCATTGAGTGAACGGAATGGATGCCACAAGCTGGTAGAGAATATTCAATAATATTACATAGAGTTAAGGATTTGTAAAATAAATAAATGAAGAACTCGCAAAGCTAAAAAATAAGAAAAACAAAGTTAATGAAACATTAACACAAGATCTGGACAGTTCCCCAATGAGCATTTGTAAATATGAAATAAACATTAAAATTTCAAAAGAAAGTATTTGTAATAATTAGCCCAAAGGATAGCAAATCATGTTTCTCTTAGGAAAAAAATTTAAAAAATCATTGCTGGCCCTAAATTTATTTGTATAATAAATTGAATGCAACCTTAAATTACCTCGTTACTATTACACGATACTTCATTAATGTATGTTTTCATCCTTGGAGCTATTATTTATAGGTTATAGCTATATTATAAATATGTAACAATGCAACCTCCATGTAGCTAACATACTTTAAGTTTGAAGTTGGATTAACATGAAGATTTGAATTTTTAAAACTTCTTATTGATTTAGGATGCCAGATCGTATCTATTTCCCTTGTGGCAGCTTGACATGTTTTTTTTCTGAGTTCATACAGCTATGTTAAATTCATCTCTTTTAAGAAATGGCAGACTTAAATGAAACCTTCAGTAGCAGTGAAATGTGAATTATCATTGTACAGCATCAGTGCATTTTAAGTCATGATGACCTCTTAAAGAAAAAATGATGAAAAATTTTGCATCTCCTGAATGCTCCTTGAAAACACTGAGTCTGCAATATTTACCATGTCACTATTCAAGCCATTTCTTCTTTTGTAGCATTCTTTTCCCATTTTGTTGTCCTCTCATTCTATGTGTATTTGAAGCATCATGTTTAATCTGTCCTGTTTTTCATCAGTTTAAAGACACCAGAATATATATACAATATCTATGTAGATTAATGTTACCTCTTGGTAGCAGTTGCTTTGATTGTACATTATCTTTATACTTATAAAGTCATGGTTTTTTACAATTCTTTGAATATATTTTTAGGCTCTTGATCCCACTGGTTTAAAATTCCCATTGAAATCTCTGCCTTGACTGTAGTTACTCTAGGCACAACAGTTGTGGTAGAGAGCAAACTGAAAGTTCTTTCCAGTTTAATTTTGCAGTCAGAGTTGTGTATGTCAATTGAGACATCTATGATTCTGGCTATTGTTTCTATTGTTAACCATCATTCCTGCTTGATTAGGTCATGAACAAGATGAATTTTTTTCTTGTAAATGGATAGGGATGGCCTGCTGCTATAGGCTTCATTTTCAACATTGTCTCACCTCTCCTCAAAACAAGTTATCCATTTGTAAACTGCCGGACTTTTAAAAACAGAAGTTTTTTTTTTTTAATTTATTTGAAAGGCAGAGTTACAGAGAGAGGAAGAGAGGCAAAAAGAGATATTATCTATCAGCTGGTTAATTCCCCCAAAGGGCTGAAGCCAGAAGCCAGGAGCTTCTTCCGGGTCTCCCACGTTGGTGAAGGGGGCCAAGCACTTGAGTCATCTTCTGCTGCTTTACCAGGTGCATTAGCAAGGAGCTGGATCAGAAGTAAAGCAGTCGGGTCTTGAACTGGCACCCGTATGGGATACTGGCATCGCAGACAGAGGCTTAACATGCTATCCCACTATGCCAGCCCCCCCCCCCTTAAGGTATTGTCCCTATAAACTTTTCATAAAGCATCAATAACTTCACCATTTTTACACCCAATCTTTCAGCATGAATTTGATGTTTAATCTTGCTTCAATTTTAGCAGAATTAATGTTGCTCTGATAGGGGCTCTTTACAAACTGTTGTTGTATCCTTCTTAGTGCCTCAAACTAGATCTTGTGCAGACATGTAAGAAGTTAGTACAAGTTTATCTTGGTTCAGAGCAAAAATACCTTGACATCCATGCATAATTTTTACTAATATACATTTTCAAGAATATTTTGAAGATCCATTTTAAATCTGGTAGCTACAATACCTGTGGAAGTTTTAAAAGGTTTGGTGTGACCAAAATATAGGATTATCTGTGTATAAAGTAAATTAATCAACTATTAAAGTATAATAGAATTTTGAGATATTGAGAAGTAGAAATGAAGAACACTAAAATTGTTGACTAGTAACTCTGAAAAGCTCCCCACTATAGTCACCATATTTCATCTTTATGTTTATTATAAATATCATTAATTGAAAACTATTTTCCCAAAGAGTGCTCAACATTCTTTGAATGTACTAGGTCAATTAATCCTCACATAATAATCCCTAGTATCTATTTTTTCACATTTTAAAGATGAGCAAAAAAGTATTTAGAGATGTTAAATAATGTTCTTAAGTCTTCAGAATTTTTCAATGGCAAAACGGATTATTAACTGTAGGCCTAACAAACTCCAAAGCCTTTATTCTTTTTTATTTTTCAGATTTATTTATTTATTTGTAAGGCAGAATTACAGAGTGAGAGGGAGAGAGAGAGATAGAGATCTTCCATCTGTTGGTTCACTATCTAAATGGCTGCAACTGCCGGAGCAGGGCCAGGCCAAAGATAATAGCCTGGAATTTCATGTGAGTGGCAGGGGCACAAGTTGGGTCTGCCACGTGAGTGGCAGGGGCACAAGTACTTGGGCCTTCTGCTGCTGCTTTCCCTGGAGCACTTTCAGGGAGCTGGATTGGAAGTGAAGCAGCCAGAACTCAAACCAGCATCCACAAGAGATGCTAACATCACAGGTGGCAGCTTAACTCCTACACCACAGCATCAGCCCCAAAGGCCTTGTTCTTAAATCATTGCTTCATGTCATATGTCACTTAAAGGACTTCTTTAGAGACTGAGTATATTTTTTAAAAAAAGAAATCACTAAATTAGTCACTTCCCCTCCTACAAAATTTCTAATCTATATGTGTGTATGAATCCATATATATATATGAATTTCCTCTGTCATTTATTTATCCCATTAAGATGGAATATATGCTTATATATTATCTTCCTCATTTTATAATTTACTTTTCATTTCTTTCAAAAATTTTTTTGAACCATAACTACCTTTTGTTAGAGATTTATGTCTTTTAGTAAAAGATACTCAAACCCAGGCTCCAGAAGTATATTTTGGAAAGAAGGTTTGTGAATAGATCCAGAAAGTATAGATCCTCTCATATTTTCCACTGTCATCCTTGGGGATTTTTAGGGATTCCATCAAAAGTCATTCGGTAGAGTCCAAAGTTTTCCTAATTGTTCTGGAAACATATATAGTTCGTGAAAATAAACATGTGATAAGAGTTTCCCTGACTTCTTTGATTTGGTCGACAGGTGGCAGACTTCAGTCTTCTCATATGCATTAAATATCTCTAATGTGTGTGTGCCTAGAATTCATTCTCAAAATGAAACAATTTTCTTATTTGTATAAAGGTAGTACCACATTACCGCTTAAATCATATTTAGACCCTAGGATATTGACACTTATTTTTCACCTAAAGCATGGTTGACTTCTGCCTGCAGCTGAATTCTGTTTTGGCTTAGCCAACAAGTTTTAAACTCTGTAATTTGAATATTTTTAATAGTGAGTTCCAACTTTGATGTTTTCTACCACTTTCCATCTGCTTACATCTATCTGTCTTATTGGTATTACCTACTTGGCCCCTAAAAGCACTTAAGATTATGACAGGCCTCAGAATTGTGAGTAACAGAGAGACAGTCTTGAAAGTGATGCCCTAACTGCACTGGTTTTTCATTCTCATATGCTAACAGAAGTCTTCCGGCCTTCTGGAAAAGTACCCCCATTTCCCTGAGTTCTTCAGGCTGTCCCTGGAGTCTTCTTACATGTGATTGTGAATAAATCAATTTGCATCATGCACTGCTGCAACTCTTCTGGGCTGTCATGGACACATATATATCCACCATCACCTACCATCATTCACGGTATCTGCTCATCATACATCATCTGCCACTGGACATCTGACATCTCTTATTGGGCATCCATCTACCACTTGGCATCCATCACCTGCCACTGGGTATCCATCATCATTTGCTGGGCATCTGCTGAGTACCACCATGTCTGTTGGACATGCACAGTCTCCCACCAGGCATTGTGGTCTCTGCCGATGCTCTGCCATTTCACCACCAGTACCTTCCAAGAGAATGCTGCTTACCTGTTCAGGGGACTTTCACCTGGTGCCCTCAAGATATCACATGGAGCTTCAGTTGTCATTGTGCTTGGCTATGTTCCTTTCACAGATTAAGAAAATGTGTCCCTCCACAACTTCAGCACAGCTTGTCATGTAAACATTGAAAAAGCAATGTTTGTCCATGTTCCCCTATATAAGATGTGTCTGTGAAACAGCTTTATTTTCTTTTTTCACTTTTGCTTATCATTGTCTCCCCAAGGCTTTTGCATTTCATGTGGCTGATCTAAAGTGAATATGTTGGCCTTCTATCATCATAAATTCATAGTTGAGACAAATTCCTCTGCAACATAAAACAGATGAACAAGAGAGAAATAAGCAAGTTCATTAACACATGCAGTGCACATCATGTGGGAGAAAAACAACTCAAGACAGTGGCTCAGGATCCCAACTGAAATAGTATTTTAACAAAAGGACAATGAATTTTGAAGATGTTACAGGACAAAGTAAAAGTAGTCTCTGACTTCAGAGGTGGGAAAAGTGTAGTAAGGTAACTTTATTGAAAGAGTGTCTGCTTACGATGCATCTCTGAGCTGATAAGCAACCACCCTAAAAATAATTTATATTTGATCTTTAGTCAGGAAAATTTGGGAGGAGGCCAGAAAGGCCTTTTGTGTTCGTGAATCTCTGTTCAATTTTGATGCAAATAAAGAGAAAGCAGACAGTTCTCCTTCTTTTTTTTTTTTTTTTCAACGATCCTTTTCATTCAAAGGAAAAATAATTTTGGGACCTTGTCTGCCTTGTGTACTTTAGCATACCTAGTACTTACTCCTATATCTGAGCTATTCTTAATGAATAAGTGAAGGCTTCTTATGAGTTTAAATACATGGGATTTCCCAGCACCATACATCTAGACCCATGAATTATTATTTTTTGGTTGAAATGTTTTCTCCCAATACCCCCTTCCCTCTACAAATACACTTAATCATTTCACTACAGGCCCTTTACCCTAAGGGAAAAAATTCATTACCAGCTAAGTTTCAACTCTAGGTATAGAAAAGAAAAATGACATTCAGTATATTTACAGAAAATCTCACGTATTGAAGAATACAGTCCGGAAGTCATGATTTTTGTTCTTCCTTCTAGAGTCTGCTACCTATATGTATTGTTCACACTTTCTTCTTTCCTCCATTAGAGATACACAACTTTTGAATATTAATTACTGATTTAATTTTCCAATAAATGCAAAGAATAGCTGAATAACATAATTCTAGTTAACATGGCAATTTTGCTTGCTAAGATCATTTCAGCACAGCCAGATAGGAAGCACCATCAAAGCTCAATAATAACTAAAAGTTAACTAAGTGGTTGCTCAGGCCCAGGCACTGTTCCAAGCGATATGTGTGCACTATTGCCATTTAGAGGGTAAAGAAATCAAAGTACCAAAAGATGAATACTAACAGTGTTCTATTGCCAATTAAGGGAAGTACCTCCTACATTTTCTCCCTTAAGGGGATACATTCCTCTCTCTTCTCAAGTAAGGTTAGGGTTCCCTTTGAAGTGTCCAGTTCTGAAATCCCAAAGATTTTCCAATTTTTTTTCTTTTGCTTCTGTTTATTTAATGCCAAACACAATTCCTCTGATAGATAAGTCCCATTCATAAGTTTGAAAATTTCATTCTTCATGGACATTTTTATGGTTTTTGTATCATATGATGATATTCTGATTCCCAGAGAGCAAAATTCTCAGCCCTCTCTTCAAGGACTGTTTTCTCCAAAGCCTCGTATGTCTATCCCAATAGCCTTTTTAACTGGACTCAATGATAATTATACAGAAAATGATGATAGCAATCATTACAAAAGCTAACTTTAGTTCAACACTTAGTCCGTCCATGTAAAACATTCAGCACCCACTCATAGCATGTAGGTAGTTACATTTTCCCTACCTTACAAATGAGGAGAACTGAGGCACAAATTTTACTTCATTTAATGACCACAAAATATTAATATTCATTGTCTCTTAGATCACTGATATTAGAGGTCTCATTTTCCCAGCTAGCCAGAGTGCTATTTCTCCCACCTATCTATGGAAATGTTGAACATAACTTTGTCCCAGAAGACTTCAACCAAACATTGATTCTTGTTTTATCTTTTGTGATCACATTGAATCTGTAAATTGCTTTTAGAAGAATGGACATTTTGACGATATTGATTCTTCCAATTCATGAATATGGAAGATGTTTCCATTTTTTGTATCTTCTTCTATTTCTTTAATGTTTTGTAATTCTCATCAGAGAGATCTTTGACATCCTTGTTTAAATTTATTCCAAGGCATTTTATTTTTTTGTAGCTATTATGAATAAGACTGATCTTAGAAGTTCATTCTCAGCCATGGCATTGTTTGTGTATACAAAGGCTGTTGTTTTTTGTGTATTGATTTTATATCCTGCTACTTTACCAAGCTCTTCTTTGAGTTCCAATAGTCTCTTGGTGGAGTCTTTTGGATCCCCTATATATAGAATCATGTCAACTGCAAATAGGGATAGTTTGACTTTCTCTTTCCCAATTTAAATCCCTTTCATTTCTTTTTCTTGCCTAATGGCTCTGGTTAAAACTTCCAGGACTATGTTAAATAGCAGTGGTTAGAGTGGGCATCCTTATCTGGTTCTGGATCTCAGTGTGAATGCTTACAAATTTTCCCCATTCAATAGGATGCTGGCCATGGGTTTTTCATAAATTGCCTTGATTGTGTTGAGGAATGTTCCTTCTATACCCAATTTGCTTAGAGTTTTCATCATGAAAAGATGTTGTATTTTATGAAATGCTTTCTCTGCATCTATTTAGATAATCTTATGGTTCTTGTTCTTCAATTTGTTAATGTGTTGTATCACATTGATTGATTTGCGAATGTTGAACCATCCCTGCATACCCACTTGCTCTAGGTGAACTATCTTTCTGATGTGTTGTTGGATTCAATTGGCCAAAATTTTGTTGAGGATTTTTTGCGTCTATGTTCATCAGGGAAATTGGTCTGTAGTCCTCTTTCTCTGTTGTGTCTTTTCTGGGTTTAGGAATTAAGGTGATGCTGGCTTCGTAGAATGAATTTGGGGGGATTCCCTCTCTTTCAATTGTTTTGAACAACTTGAGAAGAATTGGAGTTAGTTCTTCTTTACATGTCTGGTAGAATTCAGCAGTGATGCCATCTGTTCCTGGGCTTTTCTTTTCTGGGAGGGCCTTTATTACTGAGTCAATTTCCGCCTTGGTAATGGGTCTGTTTAGGTTTTCTACATCTTCATGGCTCTATTTAGGTAACTTGTTTGTGTCCAGGCATCTATCCATTTCTTCTAGGCTCCCCAGTTTGTTGGCATAGAGTTCTTTGTAGTAATTTCTGATGATACTTTTTATATCTGTGGTGTCTGTTGTTATGTTTCCTTTTTCATCTCTAATTTTATTGATTTGGGTCTTCTCTCTCCTGTTTTTGGTTAGTTTGGCTGGCACCAACCTCCGTGGTCTGAGCCTCCACTGCTTCCCTTTCTTATTAGCTGTTTCAGTGTAGACCTGCTCAGTCTATATTGCTTTCCTGGACTTCCTGTAAATAATTTCCCATGGCTCTATTTCCAGCATGTATCTTCTCTCCTTTTTATCTATTTTGCCCCACATAGCTTGGATCATGCTGTTGCTATACCACCATCTTGGGACCAATAAATAAATCTTCAAATATAACCAGTGCGCTCGGGTCTCCTTTATCACGTGATTGCCTATGATCTTTATAATCAGTTGTTTATTACAGACTCTATATTGAAAAAACCCTACTTATTCATTATGTTATTGTAGTAACTCTCCAAACATTTAATTTTATTTCCATCTAAGTGAGCCTAAAAGTTGGTTTAGAATAGATGGATTGTATGCCCGTATTCTTCACCCTTACAAATTATGAGATAAAAAAAGAATAACCAACTTAGCCTTTATCTCAAAGGACAACAATGCAATCTTGAAAACTGTCTTTCACATATGCTAAGTGGAGCTTCTTACAACTATGAATCTTAACTGCTTGTATTTGTCTGAATATACTCCTAACAAAGTACTTGAACTGCATAGTATCAGGATCCTTGGACTAATAATTAAGAGTTATTCTTTCTTTTTCTCTTTCCTAAAATTTTGATTTTCCTTAAGTGCTGAAATTTGTTTTATGTTCCAAATATAACCCCGGGTTCTATTCCCAGTCAAGGCGCCGGATTCTGTCCCGGTTGCTCCTCTTCCAGTCCAGCTCTCTGCTGTGGCCCGGGAATGCAGTGGAGGATGGCCCAGGTTCTTGGGCCCTGCACCCGCATGGGAGACCAGGAGGAAACACCTGGCTCCTGGCTTCGGATCAGCGCAGTGTACTGGCTTCAGCATGCTGGCTGTAGCGGCCACTTTGGGAGGGTGAACCAACGGAAAAAGGAAGACCTCTCTCTCTCTCTCTCTCTCACTCACTGTCTAACTCTACCTGTCCAAAAAAAAAATATCAAGAATCTAAAACTTTGATGGTAGAATTTTTCTCTATTCAAAATATAGCAAAGACTATATTTTGAATAGGCTGGTCGCCCTCTGCTGTGGCCAGGGAGTGCAGTGGAGGATGGCCCAGGTGCTTGGGCCCTGCACCCCATGGGAGACCAGGAAAAGCACCTGGCTCCTGGCTCCTGCCATCGGATCAGCGCGGTGCGCCGGCCGCAGCGCGCCGGCCATGGCGGCCATTGGAGGGTGAACCAACGGCAAAGGAAGACCTTTCTCTCTGTCTCTCTCTCTCACTGTCCACTCTGCCTGTCAAAAAAAAGAAAAAAAAAAAATGAATAGGCTGGTCACCCAATGTTCACATAACATTAAGTCCCCAAAAAACACTTAATGATTTTTCCATGACCTGATGCCATTCTTTTAAAATAAGATCATCAACAAGACAATCAAGGTTGAATGAGATTTTTCCCTTGTGGTTTTCTCACTGAGAAATATTTAATAAAATGGAGAGGGGAGGGATGTGAAGGGCAGAGGAGGGCATTTAACCTGGCAGTTAAGATACCAGCTAAGATGCCTGCATTCAGTATCAGAGTGCCTGAGTTTGATACCTGACTGTATCTCCTGACTCTGGCTTCCTGGTAATACAGACCCTTGGAGGCAGTGGTAATAGCTTAAGTAGCTGGATTCTTGCTGCTCAAATGGGAGGCCTGGATTAGGTTTCCTAGCCATTGCAGGCATTTGGGGGGGGTAAATCAGCAGATGGAAGCTCACTCTCTCTTCTTTGTCTCTCCCTGTCTCTGTCTCTGAAACAAATAAATTTTTAAAAATTAAGTATGATAGTACAGAATTTTAGTTATCGGTCTACTTACCTATATTTATTTATTTGCTTATTTATTTATATAAAGAGAACAGATTTCATGTATTTCATAGATAAAATTTTAAGCATATATAATGTTATGTCCTTCCCTCCCTCCCACCCTCTTCCTTCCTTTCTTTCCTGTTTTCCTTTTATTCTTTCATTACATGTGGTAGGACATTTGGAGTCTTAATGTGATCATGTACATTTGTAAATTCATACACCTGCAAGCCAAGCCACTGTAGTTTCCATGTTGGTTCTCTCTTTGTAAATGTAGAATCCTGGCAAAGGTAAATTTTACCTCTATTCATAATGAATCCAAAAAGCTATTTTGATTTAGTACTAGCAGTACATGTGAGAGTGAGGCCAGGTGCTCTGTGAAACAAAGAGTTTTCCTTATTCTAGATTAAGACTATACTTGGAACCTGGAAGAATTATACTGGCTAATTTTAAAAAGTTTTTTTTTTCCTCCTCAAAATTCTGTGGAAAAATCTTTGAAAGATAATTAAAGTAAGACACTTAATATTTAATAAGCACGGCCAGCGCCGCAGCTCACTAGGCTAATCCTCCGCCTTGCGGCGCCTGCACACCGGGTTCTAGTCCCGGTCGAGGCGCCAGATTCTGTCCCGGTTGCCCCTTTTCCAGGCCAGCTCTCTGCTGTGGCCAGGGAGTGCAGTGGAGGATGGCCCAAGTCCTTGGGCCCTGCACCCCATGGGAGACCAGGATAAGTACCTGGCTCCTGCCATCGGATCAGCGTGGTGTGCCAGCCGCAGCAGCCATTGGAGGGTGAACCAACAGCAGAAGGAAGACCTTTCTCTCTGTCTCTCTCACTGTCCACTCTGCCTGTCAAAAAAGAAAATTTAATAAGCTTGCTCATTTTTCTATTTTACTTAACCTCATTGCATAAACTCTTGGCTTACTGTCCCCTTCTTATTTAAAATAAGAAAGACTGTGTTTGGATTTCCTGTTTGAAGAACAGAGCAGGGCTTTGAATATGTGTTATTGAATATGTCCTATTGAATTTATGCTACTGAATTCATAGATGAAGCTATATTTAATGTCCTTAATTTCAAATGGAAGATATATTCAAAATGTAAGGAATATTAATGAAAAGTAAAATATTTGTCTTCGCTGATGTGTTTCTGTTGGGAGAAAGTTAAGTCTCTTTCAGTGTCTCCAAAAACCTAAGATTCCAATCTCTGTGATTACATGAATTTCACCAGTGGGTGGCACATATAAACCATAAAATCAACCTCTGTTTTCTCTAAATGGGCGACTAGAGTAAAAAGTAAAGAAGAAAAACTATTTCCACTAAGCATTGAAGTATACTTTCTTTGGTTATCAATAAAAAGGAAAATTTTTAATAAAAAGTTCTATAAAAACTAAACATTCATGAACTAATCATGTAACTACTTGAATTTTGGTAATTTGATAGTCTTTATCTTTAATTCTAGCTAAGGAATATTATTTTTTAACTAGATCTTTGTGATCAAATGACTGTTAAGTAATTGAATATTAATATAACTTTGGGTAAAGCTCTGACCACACTTAAAGACTAGATTTATTTTATAAATGACTAGCTTTTATTATGCACTTATCATTCTAAGTATTTTAATCTATATTATCTCTATTAGAATTCATTTCACAGGTGTCTATGAATGTGAAAGACTGAGAAGCTTATACAATTTTATTATTTTACTGTATTACATTGAACCGAGTCTTCATCTTGGAGGAAAAAGATATTAAGCATATGAAAATGTAAACTCTGTGTATATGAACCTTAACAAATTTCTGTATTTTTCTCAGTTTAAATATGCTATACTGTACTTAACTTGTAGTTTCACTGTTTTAAATACAATGAAGATAAGCTTCTAGAATTGAGATATATTAGAGAAATTAAATGTCCACTTCCTCACACTTATTTCATTTAGAAATATTAAGGCAATTAAAAAATTATTTGAGAGGTGGAGAGGAGAGAGGGAGAAAGAGAGAGAGAGATGCCTGTGACAGCCAGACCTGGCCTGGGATTGAAGTTGGGAGCCCAGAACTTAATTCAGATGTCTGTGGGTGGCAGGAACTCAACTATTTGAGCCATCGCTACTGACTCCTAGGGTCTGTATTAACAGGAAACTGGAGTCAGAAGCCTGAGGCGGGTACTGAATCCTTTTACAGGTAATGCAGTGGGACACAGGTGTCTTAACAAGTTTCTTAACAGCTATTCTAAAGACCTGTGTCTAAGGTGGTTTTTGAATACTAATTTTTTTGTGAGCATAAGAATTTTCCCATATTTTTTACCTATTAAATTTAAATTTACACAGAGTTTTTGAGATAGTACAATAAGTTTCCATATACCCTCACCCCATTTACCCTAGTAACATTTCATATTATCATAGTAAATTAATCACACCCAGCTTCCCTGTTTTTAAATCCAAACTCCTTTCATCTGTCCTAACCCTCCCAGCCACTAGTGATCAATATTCTGTGTTTGACTGAGTTTTATTTATTTATTTTTTAATTTTTGTTCCCACATATGAGGGAAAACATGCATTAATTGCCTTTCAGTGTGTGGCTTATTTCACTCAACATGATGTCCTCCATTACCAACCATTTTGCTGCAAATGATTCCATTTTTAATGTCTGAATAATATTCTACTGTGTGTGTACATATATATGTATATGTATAATATATATATAATTTTTCTTCATTCATCTGGTGATGGACACCTTGGTTGATTCAATATTTTAGCTATTGTGAATGGTGCTTTTATAAACACATTGGAGCAAGTATCTCTTTAATACAATGAGTTCATGCCTTTTGTGCATACACCAAGTAGTGGGATTGCTATATCATATGGCAAGTCTATTTCTAGCTTTAAAGAAATCTTCATACTATTTACAACAGTGGCTGCACTAATATATGTTCCACCAATACCGTACAGGAGTTCCCCTTTCTCCATATCCTCACTATAATTTTTGCTCTGTATTTTGGATAATAGCCACTCTGAGAGGGGTGAGATGACATTGCATTGTGGTTTTGATTTGCATTTCACTGATGACTAGTGATGTTGAGCATTTTTCATATATTTGTTGGCCATTTGTATTTATTCTTTTGAGAACTGTCTATTCAGAATCTTTGCCCATTTCTTAACTGAGTTGTTTTTGTTGTTGTTGAGGTTTTGTTGAGTTGCTAATAAATTCTGCGTTTTAATCCTTTGTCAGATAAATTGCTTACAAATATCTTCTTCACTCTACCAATTGTTTTCTTTGTTGTGCAGAAGCTTCTGAGTTTGATATAGTCCCATTTGTATAGTTTTTTTTTCCTGTTGCCTGCACTTTGGGGTCTTATCCAAGAGGTTATCACCTACCCCAATATCTTAAAGTGTTTACCCCAAATTTTCTTCTGGAAAATTCAGTTCCAGGTCTTAAATTTAGGTCATAAACCATCTGGAGTTAATTTTTGTATATGGCGAGAGGGAGGGTTCTAATTTCATTCTTCTACAAATATATGTGCAGTTTTGCCAGCACCCTTAATTGACAAGACTATCCTTCCTGCAACATATGTTCTAGGCTCTTTTGTCAAAGATCAGTTGGCTGTAGGTACTTAGATTAATTTATCAGCTCTCTATACTGTTTCATTGATCTATGTGCCAGTATTTATGCCAGTACCATGCTGTTTTCCTTAGGATAGCTTTTTAGTATGCTTTGAAAACAGGTATTGTGATACCTCCAGCTTGATTTTCTCCCCTCAGGATTGCTTTGGATATTCTGGGTCTTTAGTGATTCCACATAAATTTTAGAATTATTTTTCCTAATACTGTAAAAAAAGTCATTGTAATATTTTTAGATTTATTTATTTGGAAGTCAGAGTTATAGAGAGAGAGGGAGAGAGACAGAAATGGAGATCTTCAGTCCACTGATTCACTCCTCAGATGACCACAATGGCCAAGGCTTAGCCAGACTGAAGCCAGCAGCCAGGAATTTCACCCAGGTCTTCCATGTGAGTGCAGGGGCCCAAATACCTGGGCTACATTCTGCTGCTTTTCCCAAGCAATTAACAGGGAACTGAATCAGAGGTGTAGCAGCAAGGACACAAATGGGCACCTATATGCCAATATCATAGACTGCAGCTTTACCTGCTATATCACAACACTGGCTCCTGTCATTGGTATTTTGATAGGGATTGCATTGACTCTGTGGATTCCTTTAAGTAGTATAGACATTTTAATTATATTAATTTTCCAATCCATGAGTAAGGAACATCTTTCCACATTTTTGTGTCCTGATTATTTTTCATCAATATTTTATAATTTTCATTGTAGAGGTCTTTCTTTTTTTGTTTAAATTTATTTTAACTTTAATTTTTTGTAGCTATTGTGAATGGATTTCTTTCTTGATTTCTCTTTTAGTGAGTTTATTATTGGTGTATAAAAATGCTATTATTTTTTATGTTGATTTTGTAAACCTGTGACTTTAGAATTGCCTTGTCAGTTCTAACAGCTTTTTGGTGGAGTGTTTTAGATTTCCCCATGTACAAAATTGTGTCATCTGGAAACATGGATATTTTGACTTCCTCCTTTTCTATTTCAGTATCCTATATTTCTTTCTCCTCCCTAATTGCTCTTGCTAATACTTCCAATACTATACTAAATAAAAGTGGTGAAAGTGGACATCTTTGTCTTGCTCCAACTCTGAGGGGAAATGTTTTCAGCTTTTCCCCATTCAGTGTGATGTTGGCTGCTGGTTTGTCACATGCTTTATAATTTTGAGGTATGTTCCTTCCATAAATATTTTATGGGGGGGTTACCATGAAAGGATATTGAATATTATGAAATACTTTCTCTACATTTGTTGAGGTGATTGTGTGATTTTTGTTCTTCATTCTGTTGATGTGATTTTTGACGTTTATTGACTTGCCAATGTTGAACCACCCTTACATCTCTAGGATAATCCCATTTGGTCATGATGCAGGATCTGCTTGATTTAGTGTTGGCTTCAATTTGAGAATTTTTCCTTCTATGTTCATCAAGAATACTTATTGATAGTTTTCTTTTTGTATTGTGTCTTTTTTTCTTTTTTTTTTTTTTTTTTTGGTTGGTATCAAAGTGATGCTGGCCTCATAAAAAGAGTTTGGTATAGTTTCATCCTTTTCAGCATTTTGGAATAGTTTGAAAAGTATTTAAATATTTTGAAGAATTCAGTAGTAACACCATCAGATCCTGGATATTTCTTTGATGGGAGAGTTTTTAATTACTGCTTCAATTCCATAGTTAGTTTTTGGTCTATTTAGATTTTCTATATCTTCTTGATTTAATCTTGGTAGATTATATGTATCAAAGAATTTGTCCATTCTTTGGAGGTTTTCCAGTTTGTTAGCATATAGTTGTTCATAGTAGTTTCTTGTGATCCTTTGTGTTTCTGTGGTATCAGTTGTAATATCTCCTTTTTCATCTCCAATTTTATTTATTTATTTCTCTTTTTTTTCCTTGTTAGCCTGGCCAAATGTTTATCTATTTTATCTTTTCAAAAATCCACTTTTAGTTTTTTTGATTTTTTTGTATTTTGTTTAGTTTCAGTTTTATTTATTCCTTCTTTGATTCTTGTTATTTCTTGCCTCCTGTTAATTTTGAGTTTTACTTGTTCCTGGTTTTCTAAGGCCTTGATATTTAGTTATAATTTAATTAAAAACTTCCTATTTTTTAATGTAAACACATACTGCTATAAACTTCCTTATTAATACTGCCTTTGCCATATCCCACAGGTTTTGATGTACTGTTTTTTCATTTTCATTTGTATCAATAAAGTTTTTTATTTCTTTTTTAATTTCTTTTTTTTTTTTTTGACAGGCAGAGTGGACAGTGAGAGAGAGAGAGACAGAGAGAAAGGTCTTCCTTTTGCCGTTGGTTCACCCTCCAATGGCCGCCGCGGCCAGTGCGCTGCGGCCGGTGCACCGCGCTGATCCGATGGCAGGAGCCAGGAGCCAGGTGCTTTTCCCGGTCTCCCATGGGGTGCAGGGTCCAAGCACTTGGGCCATCCTCCACTGCACTCCCTGGCCACAGCAGAGAGCCGGCCTGGAAGAGGGGCAACCGGGACAGAATCCGGCGCCCCGACTGGCACTAGAACCTGGTGTGCCGGCGCCGCTAGGCGGAGGATTAGCCTAGTGAGCCACGGCGCCGGCCCTTCTTTTTTAATTTCAATGATCCATTGGTCATTAAGTAGTATGTTTAATCTCCATATGTTTGTCAATTTTCTATTTTTATTCTTGATGATTTCTAGTTTTATTCCTTTGTGGTCTGAGAAGATACATGCTATGATTTCAATCACATAAATTTTTTTTTTTGACAGGCAGAGTGGACAGTGACAGAGAGAAACAGAGAGAAAGGTCTTCCTTTGCCGTTGGTTCACCCTCCAATGGCCGCCGTGGCTGGCACTCTGCGGCCAGCACACTGCGCTGATCCGATGGCAGGAGCCAGGTACTTCTTCTGGTCTCCCATGGGGTGCAGGGACCAAGGACTTGGGCCATCCTCCACTGCACTCCCTGGCCACAGCAGAGAACTGGCCTGGAAGAGGGGCAACCGGGACAGAATCCAGCGCCCCGACCGGGACTAGAACCCGTGTGCCAGCGCCGCAAGGCGGAGGATTAACCTAGTGAGCCGCGGCGCTGGCCTCAATCATTTTAAATTTAGTGAAACTTGCCTAACATATGATCTATCCTAGAAAATGTTCCATGTGTTGATGAGAAGAATGCATATTCCATAGTCACTGGTTGAAATAACTGTAACTGTCTGTTAGGTGAATACCAACATTTTATAAGTAACTTTTTTAGTATATAATTCTATTGCAAATTACTCAACTTTCATTGTTGGTTATTCTCATAGAAGTTTCTTTTTTGTAGGTCATTTTACACATAATTAGTAAGCTCTAATTAAATGAGTTATGCAAATTACTGAGCAAAAGAGAGCAAATATAATGAGGGAATCAAAGACTGTATTTAACTCTGGTGTGAAATGGTAACTTTGTAGCGCTATAATACTAACGGTGTAGGCCGGCACCGTGGCTCAATAGGCTAATCCTCCACCTGTGGCACCGGCATCCCCGGTTCTAGTCCCGGTGTGGGCGCTGGATTCTGGCCCGGTTGCCCCACTTCCAGGCCAGCTCTCTGCTGTGGCCTGGGAGTGTAGTGGAGGATGGCCCAAGTCCTTGGGTTCTGCACCTGCATGGGAGACCAGGAGAAGCACCTGGCTCCTGGCTTCAGATCAGCACAGTGCGCTGGCTGCAGCGCGCCGGCTGCAGCGGCCATTGGAGGGTGAAAGAACAGTAAAGGAAGACCTTTCTCTCTGTCTCTCTCCCTCACTGTCCACTCTGCCTGTCAAAAAAAATAAATAATAACGGTGTAGTTTACACTTTGAAATAAACACAAAAGATCACAAGATATTACACCTGAAATTTTATGACATGTCTATTCCTACTGGATAGTCACTTGAATTTTTTCAGACATATGTTAGAGCTATTTGAAAAAAAAAAACCACTATCCTAAATTATATAAAGGTGATAGTTAATAGTAAAAATAAAGTGAAGAAGCGATCAAATAGCTGCATAGCAACCTTATTTCCTTATCTATTGTTACTTTTTTAAAAAAGATTTATTTATTTGAAAGGCAGAGTTACAGAAAGGCAGAGGCAGAGAGAGAGACAGAGAGATAGAGACAGAGAGAGAGATCTTTCATTCATTGGTTCACTCCCCAAATGGCCACAACAGCTGGATCTGGGCCTATCTTCATCCATAATCGGGAGCCAGGAGCCTCTTCCATGTCTCCCACGTGAGTGCAGGGGTCCAGTACAGGCCATCCTGTACTGCTTTCCCGGGCCATAGCAGAGAATTAGATCAGAAATAGAGCAGCCATGGTTTGAACCAGCAGCCATATGGGATGCTGGCACAATAGGCAATGGCTTTACACACTACTTTTTATTTATAACCTACTAGTGCAGGGCTGTGGCCTTAAGGAAATTATTTTAAGCTCTAAAAAATAATAAAAATACATATAATAATAGTTAAACCATGACATGTTGAGTTGCAGTCATATGTCAATCATTTAAAGCTAACAAAATTATATAAGGGGGATGTTGTTCACCTTTTACAGTTAAGTAAACTTAGATTGTAAAATAACAAATACAAATTCTACTACAAATTCTGTGCTCTTTCCAGTCTGCTTTCTTATGTCACACAAGTAATAGCAATATTTCAGATTTAATATTGTTAATACATCGTTCATAAAAAAACAGTTTTTTAATACAGTATTATTTTTCATTTAAAAATTCATCAGGAAAAACAATGCATAGGTGACTTGAAGCAATATGCTAATAAGTAAAATAATACAAGAAGTTTACTCATTTTTCCCATAAAGAAGCAAAACTCCTCACATAAAGGATGAATGATGTATTTGGAAAAAGTCACACTCATTGTTTATTTGCATAATTTCTTACCATCATAACAATGTTGTTATGATTTTTGAAAGCCCAATTACTACAACTCACAGAAAATTCTTAATAATTTTTTACTCTTGTTGACTAAATGGATATAATAAAGATATTTTCTAATGTGCCATTCAAATTTCTTTGTTGGTTTTTTCGAAAATTTTTCTTAGTGTTTTCTCTGGGGCTTCCATATACATCCTTTGAATTTATTTCCTTTTAAATATTGAGATACAGTACACGTATCACAAAAAAAATCACTCTGATGTATAAAATTCAATAACTTTAGGATAGTCACAAAATTAGGCAACCATTAACATTATTTAGTTCCAGAACATTTTCGTCATACCAAAAAGAAATCTCAAACCCATTAGCAAGCATACTCTATAATATATATCTTAACTTAAAATAATCTTGATAAGACTAATGTTAAATTTCAGTAGCATATAAAAACTCTTTCCAACATAATTCAATACTTCCCTCCTTTGTGATGTTATTGTCATACAAATTCCTTCTTTATGTTACAATTCATCAGAATAGTTTTGTAACTTTTAAAAATTTTGTATTTATCTACCTATTTGTAGGGATGGAGGGAGAGAAAGAAAGAGAGAGAGAAAGGGAGGGAAGGAGGGAGAGAGGGAAGGAAGGAAGGAAGGAAGGAAGGAAGGAAGGAAGGAAGGAAGGAACTCCCATCTGCTGGTTCACTACCCAAATAACTGCAACAGTAAGGGTTAGGTCAAGGCCAAAGCTGGCAGCCAGAAACACAATCCATGTCTCTCACATGGATAGCAGGAGTCCAAATATTTGAGCCATTAATGCTGCCATGTAAGATCTGAATTGTCAAGATGATGAATTAGGAGCTGGAACCAGAAATCAAACCCAAGTACTCCAATGTGGGAAATGGATATCTTAACCACTAAACACCCACTGCATTCCATGGTTTGTAACTTTTTATGGAATTTTCTTTTAAACTCTTTAGGAGAGGTTTGGTTTTTTTGTTGTTCTTTTTTGTTTTGTTTTGTTTTGTTTTGTTTTGTTTTCCAGGCAGAGTTAGTGAGAGAGAGAGAGACAGAGAGAAAGGTCTTCTTTTTTCCGTTGGTTCACCCCTCAAGTGGCTGCTATGGCAGCTGGCACACTGCGCTAATCCGAAGCCAGAAGCCAGGTGCTTCTCCTGGTCTCCCATGCAGGTGCAGGGCCCAAGGACCTGGGCCATCCTCCACTACACTTCCGGGCCACAGCAGAGAGCTGGACTGGAAGAGGAGCAACCTGGACAGAATCCGGCGCCCCAATTGGAACTAGAACCCAGGGTGCCGGCACCACAGGCGGAGGATTAGCCTAGTGAGCCGCGGCACCGGAGAGGTGTTTTAATTCTTGTGAATTCAAGTTATCATCCAGCCTTTCATTTAAGCTAGAGAATTCACCTTTAGTAGATATTGTAGGCAAGTTACTGCTGCTCGCAAATTCTATTAGTTTTTTTCTATCTGAGAATATTTTTATTGCTCTTTCATTTTTGAAGGATAGTTTTGATGTATATAGAATCATTGGTTGACAGTCTGTTTCTTTGGTCACTTTAACTTATATCTCCCAGTGCCTTCCGGTCTTAAAGTTTTCTATGAGAAGTAAACTGTTTATCTTATTTGGGTCCTCTTTCATGTGTGGAATCATTTATCTACTGATTCTTCCAGGGTTTGCTCTTTGTCATTGTCTTTTGTCTTTGTGACTATGAAGTGTCTAGATGTGTACCTCTCAGTTCCGCTTTTTGATATGTAAATTCATGTTTTCCATCAAATTGGGGCATTTTTCAACCATTATTTCTTCAAATAAATTTTTCTGTTTCTTCCTTTCCTTCTGCACTTCTATTGTGCATACACTTGATGCAATTCCACATACTTCTGAAGCTCCATTCATTTTACTTTGTTCTTTTTTTCTTTTCATCCTTCATGTGGGATAATCCCTTTTGGCTAACCTTAGATTTCACTGATTCTTCTGCCTGCTGAAGTTTATCATTAAGTCCATCTATTGAAGTTACCATTTCATTTATTTTACCTTTCAATTCTAGAATGTTTGTTTTTTAAAATGATTAATTTGTATATCTTTATTTTTGGTGAGAAATTATCATCACATTTTCCTGTAATTCTTTATATATAGCATCCTTTAGTACTTTAAACATATTTATAGAGCTGGTTTACTTATTTGTCTAGTAAGTCCAATGTCTGAACCTGCTCTAGACAGTTTCTATTGACTTTATTTTTTTGTACCAATAGGGCCATACTTCTCCTGTGTCATTTATACTTTAAAAATTCTTACTCAAATGCAGACATTTTAAATAATAAAATAAATTTAAAATAATATATCGTAGTGACTATGGAATCAAATCTTCCTCTCCCCTCCCATGCTTGTTACTATTGCTGGGGTTATATTCTCATTGCTGTTTCCTTCCCTGACCTTCCTAGATGAAGTCTATAGAGTCTGTAATCCTTGAAACATGCTGCTGATATTTTCTCTGATGGATTTTTTTCTTTAATTCTACTTGTTTATTTGTAAGTCTGGCTTCTCAAAAGTTTCCTTTATTTCACCATCGTCTGTGTTGAACTAATGATTATTCAGAATATGTTATTAAAAGTTATGTTAGGGCAGGCGCCACAGCTCACTAGGCTAATCCTCTGACTTGCAGCGCCGGCACACGGGTTCAAGTCCCGGTGGGGGCACTGGATTCTGTCCCGGTTGCCCCTCTTCCAGGCCAGCTCTCTGCTGTGGCCAGGGAGTGCAGTGGAGGATGGCCCAAGTGCTTGGGCCCTGCACCCCATGGGAGACCAGGATAAGTACCTGGCTCCTGCCATCGGATCAGCGCGGTGCGCCGGCTGCAGCGCGCCGGCCTCAGCGGCCATTGGAGGGTGAACCAAGGGCAAAGGAAGACCTTTCTCTCTCTCTCTCTCTCTCACTGTCCACTCTGCCTGTCAAAAAAAAAAAAAGTTATGTTAGGTTCCCACCCAGTTCCAAGAGGATTTTTATGTGAACTCAAACTTTCAAATCTCAGAGAGTTTACACTTCAGTTTTAGTTTTTACTTCCTACTTTGGCCAGGCATCAAGTTCAGCAAGATATGTGTTATTAATGCTGTTTATAGATTATGTACACAGGTATGCACATACATTCTGTATTTTAAGGCTCCTGGAATATATTGGAACATTGTAAAGTCCTTTATGTTGGTCTTATTCTCCTTACCAAGGTATTCCTTTTAAACTTTTTGCTGACCTCTTGTTTATCTTAACCGAATTCACAACCACAGGAAACTATAGAGTCATGGAATACAACTTATTAGCACTGTTTTCAATAATACACTGGGGATACAGCCTTTCTGAGGAACTGAACTCAGAGTCAGGTCATAGTCCTGTGCCCTGGGATTAGTGTATTTCAAGGAAACTATTGTAAATATTGTCAAAATATCAAGAATGTTTTGGAGATGGCACTTTATAGGAAAATCCAAAACAAACCAGTCCTTCCTCTACCAGTTGCCAGCTTTTCCTGTTTCCTGTTTTTGATTTCTATTTTGGGAGGAGAGTGGAAGTAGTCTCAAGTTAAAACAACATAGATTCCACTGGGTTTACTAAAATTAAGTGGGTTCTTTTTGAATGAATATATTCTAAGTTGCATCTGTGTCTTTAGTCTTTTTCCAGAATTCTGAAACGGTTGATTTTTGTAGTTTTGCAAGTCATTTTTAAAATTAATTTAATTTTATTCTTAAATTTTTATTTTAAAAGAATCTAACATGTAATAATGTTACATATTTATTTGGTACATGTGATATTCAATGCATATTAAATATGTAATGATCAAATAAAAGCAATTAGCATTTCCATCTCCTATCATTTCTTTGTGTTTGGAGCCTTCAATATCCTCTTTTCTAGTCATACATAAAATATGTTAGTGTGATCTATAGCCACCCTATTGTGTTGTAGAACAGTAAAACATACTCCTTCTATATAACCATATTTTGACACCCTTTATAAACACTCCCTCTATCTTTCCTCCCCTGTCCACCTTACTCAGCCTCTTTGTAATCATTATTTAACATTCAGATTATCTCATTTGGTTTACATTTATGAGAGAGAACATGTAGTATTTATCTTTCTGTGTCTGCCTTATTTCACTTGAGATAATGTCCTTAAATTTTACTCATTTTGCTGCAAAAGATATGATTTTATTATTTTTATGGCAGAATATTATTCCATTGTATTTATGTACCACATTTTTTATCGTTATTGGCAGCTAAGGTGATTCCATATCTTAGTTATTATGATATTGTGAATAGTGCTCAAATTGCAGGTATCAGTTTGATATCTGATTTAATTTTCATTTGGATATATATTTAGGAGTGGAATAGCTGAATCATAAGGCATATCTATTTTTAGTTTTGAAGAACATCCATATTGTGTGTCAAATAGCTATACTAATTTATATTCCCACTAAGAGTGTCTAAGAGTTTGTTTTTTTTCTATATTCTGTCGCTCCCCCTCTTCGTGGAGGAACGACACAGGACCCTACGCTGTTCTTTCGTCTGCTCGGCCCTCCCCGGGTTTGCTGCTGGTTCTTCCCGGGTTGGCTACTATCCCTTCCACCTCCGTGGAAGGGCAGTTCCCCCTGGCCGCATTCCCCACTTCCGCAGGGGAGCGGCACACCGCCGGCCGGCTCTCTGGGGGCTGCTCAGGTGTTCCTTCAGATAGATGTTCCCTGGTGCATGCCGTCTCTCTCCTCCTTTATAGTCCTCCTCCGCCAATCCCAACTCGGCTGAGTACGCTGCTCTCCAATCAGGAGCAAGTCCTACAGTTAATTGGTTGAACTGGAGGCAGCTGTGCGGAAGCTGTTTACTTCTCTCCCAGCGCCATATTGTGGGAGAGCAGATGCATAGAATAAGTCCTAATTCGAGTAACTTAGTCTAGTCCGGATTGCTCCCCACAGATCCCCCTTTCTTTTTATTTTTTGGCGTTGATACGCGCCTGTCTTCGGTGTCCCACGGCACACACTCTGCTGTACTTGCTAGAGTTGCCACAGGCTCTTACAAGTCCTATCAATCAGGAAAACCGAATCCGGGTCCTCTCTTCGCCATTGTGAGGAGGTTTTTAGGCGCTGATGCGTGCCTGTGTTCGGTGCCCTGCAGCGCATGCTCTGCTCTGCCCGCAGGGGACTTACAAGACCTATCAGGCAAACCGAATCCAAGCCTTCTCATTGCCTTATTGTGGGGGAGACTTATTAGTGTTGGTTCGTGCCTATCTTCGGTGACCTGCAGCTCATACTCTGGTCGAGCTTTGCTGGCGCTTACCGCCTTAAATCAGGCAGACCGAATCCAAGCTCTCACATTGCAGTGTTGTAGGGAGGCCTTTTTATTTCTCTATTTCTCTATCTCCGGGCATTCCTATTTCTCCCATTTTACTTCTATCCTCCAGCATTCCTATTTCTCTTTTACTTCTAAACTTCTGTTTCTCTTATCCCCGCAGCTTTCCGGCACCTTGCCCCGCCGGCGGGTTCCCGGCTCTGCGCCGCTTCAGCCCGCGCGCCTCTCTGCGCGGCTTCCCGGCTTTGCGCGGTCCGCGGTCTCCACGCTTAACCCTTTCGCGTCTGAACCACGGCCTACGCCAGCGTTCCCTATCTATTCACGCCCCGTGCTCTCTCTGCACGCGGCGGCTTCCGCGAGTAACACAGCGTAGCTTGCGTCTCCGCCACTAGGATTCAATCTAAGTTCCCCGGGCTAGCCTGGCGAATTCAACCCAGCGTACGTCTCCGCCCCACGATCTGGCTTCCCGTCCTTTGCTCCCCGGGCTAATCAGACGGATCCCAATCTGGCTTACGTCTCAGCTTCTGGTTTTAACTTTTCGCCCCCTATTCCCGGGCTAACTTGAGAACCCCAAAGTGGCTTTCGTTTCCGCCTCGGCCTGCCCCCCGCGGCTTCAATTTCTCGTTTCTCCTGGCCTCTCCCCACAGTCCGCGTCTGAGTCTGTTTGTTCTAGCTTTCACTTTCGCTTTCGACCTTAGAGATTTCTCCCAGCTTCCCCCCGTAGTCCGAATCCGAGTCTATGCCTAGGCTTTCAATAGCTTCTTCCGGCTCCTTTTTCGTCCGGCTTTTCCCTAGGCTGTTTGCTAGTCTCTCTCTCCGATATTTTCCCAGTTCTTCCCGTTTCTTCCCTCCTAGGTTTCCTATCCGTCCTAAGTTTCCTATCCGTCCTAGGTTTTCTATCCGAGTCAGGTTTCCTATCCGAGTCACGGCACCATTATGTCGCTCCCCCTCTTCGTGGAGGAACGACACAGGACCCTACGCTGTTCTTTCGTCTGCTCGGCCCTCCCCGGGTTTGCTGCTGGTTCTTCCCGGGTTGGCTACTATCCCTTCCACCTCCGTGGAAGGGCAGTTCCCCCTGGCCGCATTCCCCACTTCCGCAGGGGAGCGGCACACCGCCGGCCGGCTCTCTGGGGGCTGCTCAGGTGTTCCTTCAGATAGATGTTCCCTGGTGCATGCCGTCTCTCTCCTCCTTTATAGTCCTCCTCCGCCAATCCCAACTCGGCTGAGTACGCTGCTCTCCAATCAGGAGCAAGTCCTACAGTTAATTGGTTGAACTGGAGGCAGCTGTGCGGAAGCTGTTTACTTCTCTCCCAGCGCCATATTGTGGGAGAGCAGATGCATAGAATAAGTCCTAATTCGAGTAACTTAGTCTAGTCCGGATTGCTCCCCACAATATTCTTTTCAACACTTGCTGTTTTTTGTCTATTTGCAAATAGACAATCTAACTCAAGTGACCTCATTGTGATTTTAATTTACATTTTCTTGATGGCTCATGGTACTGAGCAATTTTTTCATGTATTTGTTAGCCATTTGAATATGTCCTTTTAAGAAATTTCTATCCCGATCTCTTGCCCATTTCTTTTTTAAAATTTTATTTAAGATATACAAATTTCATATATTTCATATACACAGATTCAGGAACACAGTGATCCTTCCTACCCTACCCTCCCTCACATCCACACTCCTACTCTTCTTCCCCCTCCCTCTACTATTCCAAATCTTAATTTTTACACTGATCTATTTTCATATTTCCTTTATACTTATAAGATTAACCCTACACTAAGTAAAGGGTTCAACAAATAGTAGTAACATGAAAGAAACATTGCTTCTCAACAGTAGAGACAAGGGCTATAGACAATCATTGAAGCTCAAAATGTCAATTTCACTCCTATTAATTACATTTTTGGCACTGTATTAGTTATCATAGATTAGTGAAAGCAGATGGTATTATGATATTTGTCTTTTGGGGACTAGATTATTCCACTAAGTATAATGGTTTCAGGTTGCATACATTTTGCTGCAAAAGACAGGATTTCATTTTTTTTCTGTAGCTGAGTGATACTCCTTTTATAAAGAAACATTTTATATAATGAGTACAAATTTCATAAGTACAACTTTAGGAATATAGTGATTCTTCCCACCATACCTACCCTCCAGCCCAACCTCCTCCTCCCTCTCCCAATCTCAGTCCAATTCTCCATTAAATTCATTTTTAATAATTTTATACACAGAACAAATTCTATACTAAGTAAAGAGTTTGACAGTTTGCACACACACAATATATAAGATTCTGTTTGAGAATAGGTTTTACAGTTATTTCTCATAGTACAACTCATTGAGGACAGAGGTCCTGCATGGGGAGTAAGTGCACAGTGACTCCTCTTGTTAATTCAACAATTAATACTCTTATGTATGATGTCAGTGATCACCTGAGGGTATTGACATGAACTGCCAAGGCTATAAAATCCTTTTGAGTCCACAGTCTCTGTCAGTATTTATAAAAGGCCATAAGCAAATGAAAGTTCTCTCCACCCTTCACAGAAAAGTACATCCTTTTCGATAGCCACTTCTTTCCACTGGGGTCTCACCCACTGAGGTCCTTCATGTAGGACATTTTTTGCCACAGTGTCTTGGCTTTTCATGCCTGAAATGTTCTCATGGGCTTTTCAGCCAGACCAGAATGCCTTAAGGGCTGATTCTGAGGTCAGAGTGCTATTTAGAGTGATTGTCATTCTATGAGTCTGCTGTGTGGACTGCTTCACATGTTGGAACATTCTCTCTTTTGAATTTTATCTATTGTTAGACACTTATTATTTATATGATCCCTTTAACACTTAATCATATCTATATGATCAATTTACCACTTAATCTGATCACTTCAACACTTAAGATGGCATTATTACCACCCAGTTTAATGGAATTTGGAGTCCTATGCAAGTTTTCAGCTCTACCCTTAGAAGTAAGTCCATAAGAATGTATGCAGAACTATTGAGATTTACAATTACAAACTTCCTCCTTCCTCTCTTATTCCCACTCTTATTTTTTACTGAGATCTATTTTAAATTGACTTTATACACATATGATTAACTCTGTGTTAAGTAAAGAATTCAACCATTGGTATTAAGCAGAAAAAAATTCCTGTTCCTTGACAGTCAAGACAAGGGCTGTATTGCTTTTCAAAGTGTCAATTTCACTTCTACAGGTTTCCTTTCAGGTGATCTGTTTGTTATCACAGATCAGAAAGAGTATATGGTATTTCTCCCTTTGGGGCTGTCTTATTTAAGTATGATGTTTTCCAGATTCATTCATTTTGTTGCAAATGATCATATTTCATTTTTTTCCTGTTCTGTAGTATTCCATAGAATATATATCTAATAATTTCTTTATCTAGTCTTCAGTTGATGGGTCTTTATGTTCATTCCATGTCTTAGCTATTATAATTTGAACTGCAATAAACATGGGGGTGCAAATAACACTTTGATTTGCAGATTTCATTTCATTTCCTTTGAGTAAATTACCAGGAGTGGGATGGCTGGGTTGTATTGTAGGACTAGATTCAGATTTCTGAGGTATCACTAACTGTCTTCCGTAGTGGTTTTTACCAGTTTACATTGCCATCAACAGTGGATTAGAGTACCTCCTTCTCCAAATCCTTGCCAGCATTTGTAGTTCATTGATTTCTGTATGAAAGCCATTCTTACTGGGGTGAGGTGAAACCTCATTGTGGTTTTGATTTACATTCCCCTGATGGCTAGTGATCCTGAGAATTTTTTCATATGTCTCTTGGCCATTTGGATTTCCTTCTTTGAAAAATAATTCTTTAAGTCTGTTGCCCATTTCTTAACTGGATTGTTTGATTTGTTGTTGTGGAGTTTTTTTTTTATCTCATTATATGTTCTGGTTATTAATCTTTTATCAGTTGCATAGTTTATAAATAATTTCTCCCATTCTGTTGGTTGCCTCTTCACTATTCTATTTCTTTTGCAATACAGAAGCTTCTCAATTTGATGTAATCCCAATTGTTAATTTTGGCTTTGATTGCCTGTGCCTCTGGGGTCTTTTCCAAGAACTCTTTGCCTGCGCCAAATTCTTGCAAGGTTTCCCCATTGTTCTCTAATAATTTTATGGTATCTGGTCATAGATTCAGGACTTGAATCCATTTTGAATGTTTTTTTGTGTAAGGTGTAGGCTAAGGGTCCTGCTTCATTCTTCTGCATGTGGAAATACAGATTTTCTTTTTTTGTTGTTGTTGTTATTTTTGACAGGCAGAGTGGACAGTGAGAGAGAGACAGAGAGAAAGGTCTTCCTTTGCCGTTGGTTCACCCTCCAATAGCCGCCACGGCCGGCGTGCTGCAGCCGGCGCACCGCGCTGATCCGATGGCAGGAGCCAGGTGCTTCTCCTGTTCTCCCATGGGATGCAGGGCCCAAGGACTTGGGCCATCCTCCACTGCACTCCCTGGCCACAGCAGAGAGCTGGCCTGGAAGAGGGGCAACCGGGACAGAATCCGGCACCCCGACCGGGACTAGAACCCGGTGTGCCGGCACCGCTAGGTGGAGGATTAGCCTATTGAGCCGTGGTGCCGGCTGGAAATACAGATTTTCAAGCACCATTCATTGAAGAGACTGCCCTTGCTCCAGGGATTGGTTTTAGCTCCTTGACCAAATATAAGTTGGTTATAGATGTTTGGATTGATTTCTGGTGTTTCTATTCTCTTCCATTGGTCTATCCATCTGTTGCTGTACCAGTACCATGCTGTTTTGATTATAACTGCGTTGTATTATGTCTTGACATATGGTATTGTGATGCCTCAGGCTTTATTTATCTTGTATAAGATTGTTTTAGCTATTCGAGGTCTCCTGTGCCTCCATATGAATTTCAGTATCATTTTTTCTTGATCTGAGAAGAATGTCTTTGGTATTTTAATTGGTATCACATTGAATCTGTAAATTGCTTTCAGAAGAATGGACATTTTGATGTGGAAGGACATATTGGTCCTTCCAATCCATGAACATGGAATTTTTTTCCATTTTTTGTATCTTCTTCTATTTCTTTCTTTCATGTTTTGTAATTCTCTTCGTAGAGATCTTTGACATCCTTGGTTAAATTTATTCCAATGTATTTGGGTTTTTTTTGTAGCTATTGTAAATGGGATTGAACCTAGAAGTTCTTTTATGCCATGGTATTGTCTGTGTATACAAAGGCTGCCTACTGAAGCCCAGCTCATTTCTCAATCACGGTAGAGGTGGGCATGCTCTCTGGTGCATGAAACCCCACCTACCGGGGCCCGGCTCACTTCTCAGTGGTGGATAAACAGGTTCAAGTTTTTGATATTCAGGACTTCTTATTGTACAGCTTGTGTGGTGGTTAAGAAATTCTTCTGAAATGTGATCCTTGTTCCTAGGTGGGGGTGTGGTGTAGTGGACCCCACAATTGATGGGTGTGTGTGTGGGAGGCAAAGACTGCATTCCCCTGGTTGAGTTAGAAACTGTAAACAAACAAGATGGCTTCTCCCAGCCAGCTGCAGGTTCGGGGGGGTGGGGGTAGATAGGTGGGGTGGACCAAACTCTCTGTTCTGTTCCTCTATACCTTCTCTTTTTTCCCCTGCGTGGAATTTCAAAAGGAGTTTGCCATGCTTTCCCTCCCGCTGCTATTTGAAGCTCCATGGACTCGTGATTTCCCATCTCACCTGGTCTGCTGGGGGCTGGTACAAGCTTCCCTGGTCTACGCCTCTGCCACTTCCCTTTCTTATTTATTCTTTCAGTGTGGACCTGCCCAGTCTCTGTTGGTCTCCTGGACTTCCCATCATGAATTTCCCACAGGTCTATTTCCAGCATATAATTTGTCTGCTTTTTAACCATCGATTTTGCCCCCAAGTGACTCTGAACATCCTGTTGCTATACTGCCATCTTGGGACCCCTCCACCTCCATCTACAGTAATTTCTTTATTCATTTGTTAATTAGTGGACATCCGGGTTGATTCTTAGCTATTGTGAATTGAGCTGCAATGAACATGGGAGTAGAAATAACTCTTTCATAAGCTGACTTCTTTTTGTTTGGGTAAATTCCCAGGAGTGGAATATTGCTGGGATATATGGTAGATTTATTTCTGAGTTATCTTCATGCTGTCTTCCACAATGGCTGTACTAGTTTACATTCCAACCAACAGGAGATTAGGGTACCTTTTGCCTCACGGCCTTGCCAGCATTTATTGTTTGTTGACTTCTGTGTGGGAGCCATTCTAACTGGGGTGAGGTGAAACCTCATTGTGGTTTTAATTCGCATTTCCCTGATGGCTAGTGATCCTGCACATTTTTTAATGTGTTGTTGGCCATTTGAAATTCCTCTTTAAAAATGCCTATGTACTTTTCTCTGAGGGGAGGAGATAATTTCTACTTTGCTTGTGGCCTTATCCAAATACTGATAGAGTCTGTGATCACAAAAGGCTTATATATCCTTGGCAGCTCATGGCAAGAGCCTGGGGTGATCAATGACATCATAAATAAGAGTGTTAATGGTTAAATGAACAACAGAAGTCACTGTGCACTTACTCCCCATGTAGGACCTCTGTCCAGAATGAGTTGTACTATGAAAATTAACTGCAAAACTTGTTCTCAAAGTGTACTTTATATGTTGTGTGTGTGTGAGTACAAACTATTGAAATCTTTACTTAGCAGAGTTGATCCTCTGTATATAAAGTTAAACAAAAAATTAACCATAATGGGCGGTTCCAACATGGTGGAATAGAGAGGGATCTTCTTCTTTAGTCCAGGAAAAAATAGTTAATAAAAGTAGAGATAGTGTAGTCTCAGGGAACAGTTAGGGAAAACACGGCAGAGGAAACTCTTCCATAATTAGAGGGACATGGTGGACCTATGTGTAGGGCGTGGACACCCACAGCTCAGCTCTAGCTGCTGAGAGCCTCCACACCAGTGCAGGAAAGTGAGGTGAGACAAGACCACAGTAGCCCAAGACACTGGTAAAAAAAGTGGCAGGAAGAGCCTAGAGGGAATGAAACTTAAAGTCCCATGGGGGAAAATACACCAGCCTAACTAGAGGAGAGAAAAAATAAAAGGGATGGTACGGACTCGTTTCTCGCTCTCCAATCATCTTACAAAGGTGTAGAAGCCTGTATAACAGGCACCATTTTGGACATAAGTAACAGCTGTGCCAGCTCATGTCTGCACCCAGCAATCAGCTGAGTAGAGACTCCTGCTCTGGTGGGGAAAAATAAAAGGCAGCTATGAACTTGTGACTGTGTGAAGCTTCCGAACTGGGACTGTGAAAAAAAAAATTAACAAACCTGAGGGTGAATGGGATGAATCATGTTGTGGCTGAGAATTTGAGTAGTCTCAGTGGGAGACACCACAAGTTTGGACAGTCCTGACTACACAGTGAGAGACTTTGCAGGGGAATCTGAGCATACACTGAGGACTGCACAGATCCTTTGTGTGGTCCTTGGGACAGAGCAGACAAATATTACTCCCACTGGGACTAGCACTCAGGAACTGATCACCACTGAGGAGAAGAGCTCAGCTGAGCAGAATTACTTCACTATGATTTAAAAAAAGAGAGGGAAGATTTACCATGCTAAATCTGGGTGTGTCACCTTAAGCACACCCTTAACACTGAATAACTGAACAGAGCTCTCTGGCCACACCCACCACAAGCCTCTAGAGATTCACAGAAAGCAGACAGTCCACTTATCTACAGAGTCATAGTACAACAAAAAAAGCTGCCACAGCAGAATAAAGAAGAAGAAGAAACCAATGAGTATCTCCACAAATGCTGAACAACAAACACAACAATCTAAGAAACAAGAATAAGGAAGACAACATTGTCGCTCCCCGTCTTCATGGAGGAATGACACAGGACCCTGCGCTGTTCTTTTGTCTGCTCGGCCCTCCCCGGGTTTGCTGCTGGTTCTTCCCGGGTTGGCTATGGTCCCTTCCACCTCCATGGAAGGGCGGTTCCCCCTGCCACTTTCCCCACTTCCGCGGGGGAGCGGCACACCGCTGGCCGGCTCTCTCGGGGGCTGCTCAGATGTTCCTTCAGATAGATGCTCCTGGTGCATGTTGTCTCTCTCCTCCTTTATAGTCCTCTTCCACCAATCCCAACTCTGCTACCCACACGCCGAGTACGCTGCTCTCCTCCAATCAGGAGCAGGTCCTGCTGTTTATTGGTTGAACTGGAGGCAGCTGCGTAGAAGCTGTTTCCTCCTCTCCCAGCGCCATATTGTGGGAGAGCAGATGCATAGAATAAGTCTTCCTTTCTCTCTCTGTCTCTCTCTCTCACTGTCCACTCTGCCTGTCAAAAATAAAAAAAAAAAAAAAAGCCGGCACCGTGGCTCAATAGGCTAATCCTCCACCTTGCGGCGCTGGCACACCGGGTTCTAGTCCTGGTTGGGGCACCGGATTCTGTCCCGGTTGCCCCTCTTCCTGTCCAGCTCTCTGCTGTGGCCAGGGAGTGCAGTGGAGGATGGCCCAGGTGCTTGGGTCCTGCACCCCATGGGAGACCAGGAAAAAGCACCTGGATCCTGGCTCCTGCCATCGGATCAGCGCGGTGCGCCGGCTGCAGCGGCGGCCATTGGAGGGTGAACCAACGGCAAAAGGAAGACCTTTCTCTCTCTGTCTCTCTCTCTCTCACTGTCCACTCTGCCTGTCAAAAATAAAAAAATAAAAAATAAATAAAAATAAAAAAAAGAATAAGTCTTAATTCCAGTAACTTAGTCTAGTCCGAGTTGCTCCCCACAAACATGACGCTCCGAAAAGAACATGACACTTCAATACAAGATTATGAAGACGATGAGATAGAAGAAATGCAAGAAATGAAACTCAAAAAAATGATGATAAGAATATTTACAAATAATCAAAAGCAAATGTATGAACTATTGAAATCCATGCAGGACATGAAAGAAAATATCTCTCATGAAAATGAAATCTTAAGGAGGAATAAAAATGAAATGAAGAATTCCATAGAAAATGAAATAGAGATATTAAAGAGAAATTGAAAAGAAATGAAGAATTCAATAGAACAAATAAAAAATGCAGTCAAGAGCCTTAAAAACAGAATCAGTGAGGCAGAAGAGAGAATATCAGACTTAGAAGACAGAGCACAGGGAACTATACAGTCAAACCAAAGAAAAGAAGAGGAAATTAGAAATCTAAAAAATATTGTTGGGTATCTACAGGATACCATTAAAAAACTCAACATTCGGGTTCTAGGAGTTCCTGAAGTCATGGAGAGACAGAAAGGATTAGAAGGCCTTTTTAGTGAAATACTAGGAGAAAACTTACTGGGTTTGGAGAAAGAAACAGATGTCCAAATACAGGAAGCACAGA
The DNA here is from genome assembly GCF_964237555.1 of Oryctolagus cuniculus. Lineage (NCBI taxonomy): Eukaryota > Metazoa > Chordata > Mammalia > Lagomorpha > Leporidae > Oryctolagus > Oryctolagus cuniculus. The sequence goes on along the minus strand of NC_091453.1, from coordinate 78,706,370 downwards.
GAACTCCCAACAGACATGACCAGAAAAGATCCTCGCCAAAACACACTGTAATCAAACTCACCACAATGAAACATAAAGATTCTAAAATGTGCAAGAAAGAAACATCAGATTACTCTAAGAGGATCTCCAATTAGACTCACAGTAAACTTCTCATCAGAAACCCTACAGAATAGGAGGGAATGGCAAGATATATCTCAAGTACTAAGAGAAAAAAACTGCCATGCAAGAATGTTATATCCTGCAAAGCTCTCATTTGTGAAGGAAGGTGAAATAAAGACCTTTCACAGCAACCAGAAATTTAAAGAATTTGTCACCACTTGTCCTTCCCTGCAAAGATGCTTAAAGAAGTGTTACACACAGAAACACAGAAATACATTCATCAATACGAAAGAAGGTAAATGAAGACAATCTCTCAGTAACAGATCAGAAGAAGCTCGAAGTATATATTAAAAATATCTTTGGAGGGGCCGGCGCCATGGCTCACTAGGTTAATACTTCGCCTGCGGTGCCGGCATCCCATATGTGTGCTGGGATCTAGTCCCGGTTTCTCCTCTTCCTGTCCAGCTCTCTGCTGTGGACCAGGAGGGCAGTGGAGGATGGGCCAAATGCTTGGACCACCGCACCCACATGGAAGACCAGGAGGAAGAACCTGGCTCCTGACTTTGGATTGGCGCAGCACCTGCAATAGTGGCCATTTAGGGAGTGAACCAACAGAAGGAAGACCTTTTCTCTCTCTCTCTCTCTCTCTCTCTCTCACTGTCTATAACTCTACCTGTCAAAAAAAAGAAATATCTTTGGAAAAAAGGCAGGGAAAAGTCACTACTTATCAATAGTCACATTAAATGTAAATGGCCTCAACTCTCCAATTAAAAGTCACAGACTACACTTAAAGAATGCACATTCTTAGCTGTGCATGGAACTTTCTCTAGGATTGACCAGATACTAGGCCATAAAGCAAGTCTCAGTAAATTCAAAAGAATCAAAATCATACCATGCATCTTCTTGGACCACAAGGGAATGAAGCTGAAAATTAGCAACTCAGGAATCCCTAGAGCATATGCAAACACATGGAGACTGAACAACATGCACCTGAATGAACAGTTCACCATAGAAGAAATCAAAATACAAATAAAAAAATTTCTGGAATAAAATGAAAATAACAACACAAAATATCAAAATTTATGGAATACAGCAAGCAGTGTTATGAGGAAAGTTTATAGCAATAGGTGCCTACATCAAGAAGTTGGAAAGTCTCCAAATTAATGAGCTATCAATACATTCCAAGGATCTAGAAAAACTACAGCAAACCAAACCCAAAACTAGTAAGAGAACAGAAATAATTAAAATGAGAGAAGAAATCAACAGAATTGAATGAAAAAAATCACAAAAGATCAGCAAAATGAAGAGCTGGTTTTTTGAAAAAATAAACAAAATTGACACATCATTGGTCCAACTGACGAAAAAAGGAGAGAGAAGACACAAAATCAATAAAATTAGGGATGAAAAGGGGAATGTAACAACAGACACCATAGATATTAAAAGTATCAGAAATTACTAAACATAGATGTATGCCAATAAACTGGGAAATCTATTAGAAGTGCAAAGATTCCTGGACACATACAACATACCTAAATTGAACTATCTAGACATAGAAAACATAAGGAGACCCATAACAAAGTGGGAAATGAATCAGTAATAAAGGCCCTCCCAACAAAGAAAAGCCCAGGACCAGATGAATTCACTGCTGAATTCTACCAGACATTTAAAGAAGAACTAACTCCAATTCTTCTCAAACTAGTGAGAACAATCAAAAAAGAGGGAATCCTCCCAAATTCTTTCTATGATGCCAGCATCACCTTAATCTCTAAGCCTGAAAAAGATGCAGCATCGAAAGAAAATTACAGACCAATATCCCTGATGAACATAGATGCAAAAATCCTCAATAAAATTCTCGCCAATAGAATGCAACAACACATCAGAAAGATCATCCACCCAGACCAAGTGGGATTTATCCCTGGTATGCAGGGATGGTTCAATGCTCACAAATCAACAGAAGGCTGGATAAAGAAATTATGGGATATGCACTCTATAGAAAACTATACAGCCCTAAAAAAAAGAAATCTGGTCATTTGCAACAAAATGGAGGAATCTGGAAAACATCATGCTGAGTGAAATAAACCAGTTCCAAAGGGACAAATATCATATGTTCTCCCTGATCGGTGACAACTAATGGAGCATCAAAAAGGAAACCTATTGAAGTAAAAGGGACACTATGAGAAACAATGATATGATCAGCCCTTGTCCTGACTGTTGATGTACAACTTAATACTTTATCCCTTTTAGTATTTTTTTTTGTTCTACTTAATACTAGTGATTGAACTCTTTTATTAACACACAATTATTCTTTGGTGTTTAAATCCAACTGAAAATTGATCCCTGTTTAAACTAAGATTGGGGATAAGGGAGGAGATATATAGTTCAGCACAATCTCCCTTTGACATACCCATAATGGTAAAGCTAGAAATGTACCAGGGACTCCAAATACTATTAACTTGGCAGGTACCAATGCCATCTTACTAGTTAAAGTGATCAATTTAAGTTCATAATGGATCTTAAAAATAGGAATAAATGTCAAAGGGATCACATAAATAAGACCAGTGTCTGCTAACAATAATTGATAAAATTAAAAAGGAGAGAAAGACTTAACATGGAATGCAGGATATACAGCAGATTCTTAGAAGGGCAAATGCCCTAAACAGCACTCTGGCCTCAGAATCAGCCCATAAGGCATTCGGATCTGGCTAAAAAGCCCATGAGAGCATTTTAGGCATGGAAAGCCAAGACACTGTGGCAAAATTGACCTAAATGAGAGATCTCTGTGAGTGGAATGAATGGGCCATCAAAGAAGAAGGTACCTTTCTCTGAACGGAGGAGAGAACTTCCACTTTGATTAAGGCCTTGTCTCAATAAAGTCGAAGTTTGTGAACTCAAGAGGCTTCCACAGCATTGGCAGTTCATGACAGGAGCCTTGGATGATTACTGACATCATAAATAAGAGTGTCAATTGTGAAATCAACAACAGGAGTCACTGTGCATTTACTCCCCATGTAGGATCTCTGTTCTTAATGTGTTTTACTATGACAATTAATGGTAAAACAAGTCTTCAAACAGTGCTTTATACTTTGTGATTCTGTGTGGGTGCAAACTGTTGAAATCTTTACTTAGTACATACTAAGTTGATCTTCTGTATATAAAGATAAGTAAAAAGGAATCTTAATGAAAAATGGGATGGGAGAGAGAGAAGGTGATGGGATTGTTTTGCAGGTGAGAGGATAGTTATGGGGGAAAAAGGCGCTATAATCCAAAAGTTGTACTTTTGAAATTTATATTCATTAAATAAAAGTTTTCTTTTTTAAAAACATTTATTTAGTAAATATAAGTTTCCAAAGTACAGTTTATGGATTACAATGATTTTTCCTATCCATAAATTCCCTCCCACCAGCAACCTTCCCATCTCCTGCTCCCTCTCCCATTCCATTCACATCAAGATTCAATTTGAATTATCTTTATATACAGAAGATCAATTTAGTATATATTAAATAAAGATTTCATCAGTTTGCACCCATACAGAACATAAAGTGTAAAATACTGTTTGAGTACTAGTTATAGCATTACTTCACATTGGACAACACATTAAGGACAGAGGAGTAAGTACACAGTGACACCTGTTGTTGACTTAACAATTTGACACTGTTGTTTATGGCGTCAGTAATCTCCCTAGGCTCTAGTCATGAGTTGCTAAGGCTATAGAAGCCTTTTGAGTTCACTGACTTCGATCTTATTCCGACAGGATCATAGTTAAAGTGGCAGTTCTCTCCTCCCTTCAGAGAAAGGTACCTCCTTCTCTGATGGCCTGTTCTTGTCTCACTCGCAGAGATCTTTCATTTAGGTCCTCTTTTTTATTGCCAGAGTGTCTCAGATTTCCATGCCTAAAATACTCTCATGGGCTCTTCAGCCAGATCCGAATGCCTTATGGGCTGGTTCTGAGGCCAGAGTGCTGTTTAGGACATCTGCCATTCTATGAGTCTGCTGTGTATCCCGCTTCCCACGTTGTATCGTTCTCTCCCTTTTTTATTCATCAGTTAGTATTAGGAGACAATAGTCCTGTTTGTGTGATCCTCTTAGACCAATCAGTACGATCAATTGTGAACTGAAATGGATCATTGGAGTAGATGGGTTTGTATTGGAATCCCCTGGCACTTTTCTAACTCCACCATTTGGGGCAAGTCTGATTGAACATGTCCCAAATTGTACATCTCCCCCCTCTCTTATTCCCACTCATATTCAACAGGGATCACTTTTCAGTTAAATTTAAACACCTAAGAATAATTGTGTGTTAATTACAGAGTTCAACCAATAGTATTAACTAGAACAAAAAAAATACTAAAAGTGATAAAGTATTAAATTGTACATCAACAGTCAGGACAAGGGCTGATCAAGTCACTGTTTCTCATAGTGTCCCTTTCACTTCAACAGGTTTCCTTTTTTGTGGTTTGTTAGTTGTCCCTGATCAGGGAGAACATCTGATATATTTCCCTTTGGGATTGGCTTAATTCACTCAGCATGATGTTTTCCAGATTCTTCCATTTTGTTGCAAATGACTGGATTTCATTGTTTTTGACTGCTGTATAGTATTCTGTAGAGTACATGTCACATAATTTCTTTATCCAGTCTACTGTTGATGGGCATTTGGGTTGGTTCCAGGTCTTAGCTATTGTGAAATGAGTTTCAATGAATTAAGGTACAGATAGCTCTTTTGTTTGCCAATTTACTTTCCTTTGAGTAATTCCAAGGAGTGGGATGGCTGGGTTGTATGGTAGGGTTATATTCAGGTTTCTGAGGAATCTCCAACTGACATCCACAGTGACTTTATCATTTTGCATTCCCACCAACAGTGGGTTAGTGTCCCTTTTTCCCCACATCCTCTCCAACATCGGTTGTTGGTAGATTTCTGAATGTGAGCCATTCTCACCAGGGTGAGGTGAAACCTCATTGGGGTTTTGATTTGCATTTCCCTGATTGCTATAGATCTTGAACATTTTTTCATGTGTATGTTGGCCATATCCCTCTTTGCAGATGATATGATTATTTAGGGGATCCAAAGAACTCTACTAAGAGACTATTGGAACTCATAGAAGAGTTTGGCAAAGTAGCAGGATATAAAAATCAATGCACAAAAATCAACAGTCTTTGTATACACAGGCAATGCCACAGCTGAGAAAGAACTACTAAGATCAATCCCATTCACAATAGCTACAAAAACAATCAAATACCTTGGAATAAACTTAACCAAGGATGTTAAATATCTCTACAATGAGAGAGGTATCACAATTCCAGATTTCAGGACATACTACAGGGCAGTTGTTATGAAAACAGCATGGTACTGGTACAGAAACAGATGGATAGACCAATGGAACAGAATAGAAACACCAGAAATCAATCCAAACATCTACAGCCAACTTATGTTTGATGAAGGATCCAAACCAGTTCCTGTAGTAAGGACAGTCTATTCAATAAATGGTGCTGGGAAAATTGGATTTCCACGTGCAGAAGCTTGAAGCAAGACCCCTACCTTTCACCTTACACAAAAATCCACTCAACATGGATTAAAAACTTAAAATCTATGACTCGACACCATCAAATTATTAGATAACATTGGAGAAACCCTGCAAGATATAGGTACCGGCAATGACTTCTTGGAAAACACCCCAGAAGCACAGACAGTGAAAGCCAATATTAGCATTTGGGATTGCATATTGCATCAAATTGAGAATTTTCTGTACTGCAAAAGAAACAATCAGAAAAGTGAAGAGGCAACTGACAGAATGGGGAAAAATATTTGCAAACTATGCAACAGATAAAGGGTCAATAACCGGAATCTACAAAGAGATCAAGAAACTCCACAACATCAAAACAAACAACCCACTTAAGAGATGGGCCAAGAACCTAAATAGACATTTTTCAAAAGAGGAAATACAAATATCCAACAGACACATAAATAAAAGTTTTCTAAAAAAAATGAACCATAGTGAATAATGGGATAGGAGAGGGATTACGAGGTGAGATAGGAGTGGGGTGGGTTGGCAGGTATGGCAGAAAGAACTACTATATTCCTAAACTTGTACCTATGAAATAGTCATTCATTAAATAAAAGCTTTAATAAAAAATAATAATTAAAAAATTTTAAAAATACCTGTTCAAGTCCTTTGCCCTTTGTTTAACTGGATTGTTTGTTTTATGTTGTTGAGTTTCTTGAGCTCTTCATAGATTCTGGATATTAATCCTTACCAGTTGCAAATTTTGCAAATATTTTCTCTCATTCTGTTGATTGCCTCTTCACTTTGCTGAGTGTTTCTTACGCACTGCAGAAGCTTCTCAGCTTGATTTAATCCCATTTATAAATTTTTGCTTTAACTGTTTATGCTTCTGGGGCCTTTTCAAAGAAGTCTATACCAATGTCTTGTGGAATTTCCACAATGTTTTCTGTTAAGTTGATGGTATTGGGTCATAGATTTATTTCTTTCATCCATTTTGAGTAGATTTTTTTGTAAGGTGTAAGTTAGGTGTCTTGTTTCATAATACTTCTGCATGTGGAGATCCAGTTTTCTCAGCACCATTTGTTGACAAGACTGTCATTTCTCCAGGGAATTATTTTAGCTACTTTGTCAAAGATAAATTGGTTGTGGATACATGGATTGATTTCTGGAGTTTCTGTTCTGTTCCCTTGGGCTATCCAACTGTTTTTATACAAGTACCAGGCTGTTTTGATAATAACTGCCTTGTAGTATGTCTTGAAATATGGTATTGGGATGTTTTAGACCTTGCTTTCGTTGTATAAGTTTGCTTTAGCTATTATGGCGCTCCTGTGGTTCCATATGAATTTCAGCATCATTTTTTCTAGACCTGCGATGAATGTTGTTGGCATTTTGACTGGGATTGCATTGAATCTGTCCATTGTTTTTGGATAGCATGGACATTTTGATGATATTAATTATTCTAATCCATGAATGTGGAAGATTTTTCCATTGTTTGTGTGTGTCTTTTCTATTCTTTCTTTAATGTTTTGTAATTTTCATGGTAGAGAACTTTGACATCTTTGGTTAAATTTATTCCAAGGTCATTACTTTTTGTAGCTATTGTGAAAGCAGTCAGTCTTAGAAATTGTTTCTTGGGGTCAGCACTGTGGCGTAGTGGGTAAAGCTGCTGCCTTCAGTGCCAGCATCCCATATGGGCACCGGTTAGAGTCCCAGCTGCTCCATTTCTGATCCAGCTCTTTGCTATGGCCTGGTAAAGCAGTACAGGATGGCCCAAGTCCTTGGACATTTATTGATTTGAGAATGTTGAACCATCCCTGCATACTGGGGATAACTCCTACTTCGTCTGGGTAAAAGATATTTCTGATGTGTAATTGGATTTTATTAGCTAATATTTTGTTAAGGATTTTTGCATCTATGTTCATTGGGCATATCTTTCTATAGTTCTCTTTCTCTGTTATATACTTTCCTAATTCAGGAATTAAGTTAATGTTGGTTTCATAGAAGGAGTTTGGGTGGATTCTCCTCCCCCTTTCAATTGCTTTGAATATCTTGAAAAGAATTGGAATTAGTTCTTCTTTAAATATCTTGTAGAATTCAGTGGTGAAGCCGTCCTGTCCTGGGCTTTTCTTTCTTGGGAGTTTCTTTATTACTGATTCAAGATCCATCTTGGTTATTGGTCTATTATGTTTTTTATGTCTTCATTACTTAATTTTGGTAGATTATATGTGTCCAGGAATCTTCCATTTCTTCTGGGTTTTCCAGTTTGTTGCCATACAGCTCTTTTGTAGCAATTCATGATAATTCTTTTTATTTCTGTGTTATACATTGTTATATTTACTTTTCCATCTCTAATTTTATTGTTTCTTTTTGGTTAATTGAGCCAATGGTATGTCAGTTTTGTTTATATTTTCAAAAAAACAGCTCTTCTTTCATGAATATTTTGTATTTTCTGTTTCAATTTTGTTTACTTATTTCTTCTCTAATTTTAATTATTTTTTTCCTCCTACTAATTTTGAGTTTAGTTTGTTATTGTTTTTCTAGGTCCTTGAGATGCATTGATAGCTCATTTATTTAGTGCATTTCCAATTTCTTCATGTAGGCACCAATTGTTACAAACTTCACTCTTAACACTCTTTTTGCTGTATCCCGTAAGTTTTGATGTGATGTATTATTGTCTTCATTCATTTCCAGAAATTTTTAGATTTCTCCTATGACTCACTGTTCATTCAGGAGCATGTTGTCAGACTCCATATCTTTTCATATTCAAGATTCTTGAATTGTTAATTTCTAGCTTCATTCCATTGTGGTTAGATGAAAGAAGGGACTCACCAAGCTCCTCACTCTGCTATTCTGGAGGTCATACCCCTATAAATAATCCTTTAAACATCTTCAGTTTAATGGCATTTTAAACATAATACCATAAGATTTCCCTAGCTAATAAATGTAAAAATCTACTTAATACATCTACTACCCAATCTGTATTCTCTTTTCACAGTTGACTCAAATTCAGTTCTAAATATGTTGCTTCATTTAAATCTGGATTCAAACAAGCTCCACACATTACATTTGGCTTTTATGAAGTTATTTTATGAAGGTCTTGATTCTAACTCTTAATAAAGGGAGAAACAAAGTCAAGGAAGTACTGTATTTGTGGGTGAGAGACTACATGTTGTAGTATAGGCTCAAGGGAAGTCACTATAGTTTCTGTGTTACAGAATAATCCTAACCATGTATTTTCCAACAGCGGATATTAATTACAGTCCATCATATTGTATAAAGAAAAAAGCAAAAACTGATCTTATGAAGAATGATTTTAGAAAGAGAGACTGAGAAAGAGAGCTGGAGAAAGGTAGAGGGTTGTAAAATTTCTTGTGCAAACCACCAGTAATGTAATTCCATTTTGCATTTTCATATTTTCATTGTTTAGTTCACACTAAAGGATCATAGTAAGATCATTAAGGGCTTAACTTCTGTTTTTAGCTTCATCTGTAGCTATGTGATCTAGGCTAAGGCATTTGAATTCTTTAACCTCATTTGTTTTGTGAAATAAAATTAGTTTAGATGTCTCTAAAATCGCCTTTGACTATAAAGTGTGTTTATTCTAAGACATTTCTTAGGCAGTTACATGTGATAAACAGATCTTCTTCAATAATTCAAAAATTAAACCATGCCCCAAATATCTTTCATTTTCTGCTCTTAGATTTAGTTTCCAAACCTCTCCCGAAATATATATAGATCTGGAATTAAAACATGATTTTACACATCATCATCCCTTCTCACTCCACTCTGTGTCAGATTCTACCACCTTTGATGCTCCAAGGAGTTCTTGACCCAGAAACAACTAGCAAGACACCAGGATGGAAATGTTCTAACAATGATGAATGACAAAAAAATTCATTATTTAGCTATGATACCTTGTGGATCAAAGCATAAAATCAGTATGAAGATACTCACTGAATGTCACTCAGTCTTTGTCAGCAATGAACAAAACAAAGTGAGATATGGAAATGTATCAGCCCCAATACCTACTTACTAAGGAGTTTATAATTATGTGTATGCATATGTATGTGTTTGTGTGGGTTCATAGGAGGAAGTGATTTAAATCAGTAGATAATGAACAAAGTGAGTATAAGTGCTAATGATGGACTACAGTGAACACCTATTAGGTGATTGAGAAGTTCAGAGGAGGAACATGTCTGTGTGGTCAGTTGGTAAGACTAGGGCACACAAAAGTAACATTTAAATTACTATAGCGAAGTGGATGGCATGTTTTCCTAGCTTCCAAATTTTGTATACATAGTCCTTTTCATACTTATGAGATACATACATAAATCCAACCCATCTTTAAGGAGAAGTAGAGAAACTCTATTTATAGCTACTTACATGTTCAGAATTGCATGTTTCTACTAATAGTTTACAAAAACCACTGGTGCATCTATCTTTATAACTTTACAAGTATATTCATTACATAATGCTATCTAATTCTTGTAGGGGAAATAGATGCAGTTTTAAATGCCATGACAAATGCTATGGAATGGAAAAATGATGATGGCAAAATCATGATAAAAATTTACTAATATATTGATAAAATATTACCTTATAAGTTGCTGCATTAAAAAGCAACAAAATGCAGGTAAATTGACAGGAATAAAGTGACTAATAAATATACAAATGTCCTTAGAATAGCTTCCACTAAATCAACATTAAAAAATAACAGTGGAAATGAATGCAAAATCTCATTTAAATAAGAAATGTCTAAATTAGATACAAAAATGTTGATCTATCTCCATTCATAATTTTCTGCAAATTTTCCTGGTTGCTTTTCTCTGGATTCTTGTTCCTTTCTTTTACTTCTAGTCCAGTTAGTTTTATGTTTTTGTTCTACGACATGACTCACTCTGAACAGGCCAAAGGCCCTAAGGGGAAATTGATTTTTCAAAGCATTTTCTAGGATTGTGTGCCAACATTTCAGGTCTCCAAATATTGACTGAATGTGTACTCTGTTAGGCATTGTGTCTGCCATTAGGAATAGAGAGGCAAATACAAACGCCTTAGCCTCCAAGAAACTTGCTCACTTTAGGAAGAACATTAAAGTAATTTGAACATGATGTAGAATTTTCTAAGATAATGTCACTAGATAACTTCTGGATAATTTTCAAAAACAGCCACGACTGAAGTCTCTGACTAATTGTAGCTAATGGAGAGCTGAAATCCCCAGTTCCATCTAAAATCACTGAGGCAAATAATAGTTTCATTACATTTGTTAGGAGGCAAGATGAATTTCTGTAGAAATGAATAATGCATATGTTTGTGTGACAGAAGATGTTTGGTAGGAAATAAAGTGCTGCACCATTTGTGAGTGGTACTGTCAATGTGCAAATTAGTATCTTTCCCTTTCTGTGGGGATATTTTAACAATGAAAGTATAATGTTGGAGATGCTCTGTGAGTTCATCTGTCAATGCATCTGTCAGTAAGCATGAAATATCAGTAACTCCCAATGGATTTTTTAGGCATTGTACTGCTTTGTTATCAGATATAGTTTTAAATTCTTACATTACCATCTTTGCTCCTTGGGCAAATCACCTCTCATTTTGAAATAGAAACTAGGCTAATCATCCACCTGTGGTGCCAGCACCCCAGGTTCTAGTCCCGGTCGGGGCACCAGATTCTGTCCTGATTGCTCTTCTTCCAGCCCAGCTCTCTGCTCTGGCCCAGGAGGGCAGTGGAGGATGGCCCAAGTGCTTGGGTCCTGTACCCGCATGGGAGACCAGGAAGAAGCACCTGGCTCCTGGCTTCGGATCGGCACAGTACGCCGGCCGTAGTGGCCATTTTGGGGGGTGAACCAATGGAAGGAAGACCTTTCTGTCTCTCTCTCTCACTGTCTGACTCTGCCTGTAAAAAAAAAGAGGGAAATAATATCTAACTCGTACGGCATTGAGGGTTAAATGTTATGTGTGTAGGGTATCTGGCACTTAGTACATGGGTGATATTTTAATTATTATTAATAAAATAACTTAGGAATTTATTTTACTATAGTGTCATTTTAGAAGGCTTAAATTGAAGGGATTAGACAAAGTATATTTTATTTTACTCATCAGCAACTTATGGGAATCTGTCCTATATGCATGGTAGGAGAGCAGGATGAGATCAAACAAGTAAGAAAAGAAATACAAAGTAAATTAACATTAAAAAAATAGTGGCAATGAATGCAAGATCTCATAAGTCAGCTTATTCCCTCCAGGCTACTGAACAGTGTTTGATTAGTATTTTTGTATATGAAGTCACTTCAAATGTTCATGGCAAATGGGATTAAAAGATAAATTTATTTTAGTTTCAAAAATGAAATTAATGAAGTTTTTCATAATATGCATTTCCATGAACTTTTTAAAAAATTATTTTTTATTTGAGATAGAGAGAGGGAGAGACAGAGATAAAGATCTTCCATCTGCTGGCTCACTCCCCAGATGGCCACAGTGGCTGGAGCTGAGCCAATCCAAAGCCAGGAGCTAGGCGCTTCCTCCAGGTCTCCACACAGGTACAGAGGTCAAAGCACTTGGTCCATCTTCTACTGCTTTCCCAGGCCATAGCAAAAAGCTGGATTGGAAGAGGAGCAGCTGGGACATGAACTGGCGCCCATATTGGATTCCGGTGCCGTAGGCAGAGGCTTAGCCCACTGCACCACAGTGTCAGCCCCTCCATAAACTTTCTGAAGACCATTTGTATGTCTTTACAAGCAGGGAAATGATTATATGGGATGTATTTTCTCATCCATGTAAGCTTTTGTTGTCATTATCATATAAAAATAAGTTTATGTCTACCATTATGAAAACAGAGCTACCTAAATGAATCTTTGTATACAAGAAACAGTGACCAAATCTCTGGGGCATAGATGTGAGGCTGTGTTGTTGATAAGGAAAATCTGCTATTCCAAATCAGTGATGGAAAACTTGAAGTTCCAGGCTAGTAATCCAGATCCTATATTGACCTTTTTTATGATCTTTTCAGATTCCTCTTAAATGAAATACATGGAGAATAAACACATGTAGGACCAAATGATAAAACAGAATATTAAAAGTACTGTATATAAATAACTGGTCTTTAATCATGGAGTGGTCCGCCTTCCCACTATTCCATTTTGATGCAGCATCCATTTCCAGTTGTCTATGTGGACTTTTGAGATTAAAAAGAGAGAAAGAGATGCTTAGACTTAATTCTGGATCAAGCCAGTGGATAATTCATCAGGAGTGGAAGCATAGGCAGTAGAAGTTTGTTATCTTGAATGGAAGACTGAAGCTAATATCCTAACATTTGACTCATTCATGCACATTATTTCAATTTATTCTCAAACAACCCTGTAAAACAGGTAAATCAGGTCATTGTCTGGAGCTTTCAGAAGGGAAAGCTAAATCTTAAAATTACAAAGAATATGTAGCAGAGCAGATACTAAAACAAATTGTCTTCCTTCCTTCCCTACAATCATTAACATCATAGAGTATGTTTTCTCCTCTGTCTTTCAGGATGGAAGCAGAGTTAAGCACCTGTTAACATTATTAACATTTTGCACATAGCATCTCTAATACGGCTTCTTATTCTAAGTTAAAATTCTTGAACTCAAGTAGGAAACTGCTACACATGGGCAGGGACACATTGGGCTCATTTTGACTCACATTGTCACCACTCAGGAAGGCCACTAGGGGTATGTTCGGAGTCAGAGGTTAGCAACTATTTCCAATAGAAATTGTGCACATTGGTTGCAAAGTTTTTGCAGTTCAGAGCCTAGTTTTCTTTTGTTGGTTGTGAAATTAATTATAGGAGGATTGAAGATACTTGGTACAGGTATAAGTTTATTTACTAATGAACTATATTTTCTGAAATATGGTAGACTATGTTTTTTGGAGAAACACAGCAAAACAAGTATAGTATATTGGAGATAAATGCAAACACACATACACACACAAGTGCATATGTATGTACAAGTATCAAACAGCTAACAATACAGTAAGGAATTACCGGGACAAAATTTAACTCAAGGATGGAACCCAAATGAAAGGACTTCAAGAACAAGCAGCTTTTGAGCTGTGGTAATTTACTAAACAAGGGAATTTAAAAGTATGCAGACAACAATTCAAATAGAGGATCGTCCCTCTATACACTATCACCCTAAATAACAGGGCCCTAAGTATAAGGAAGAACTACAAACCACAAACCACAGCATTACTGGTAGGATCTACAAAGAAATGTGCCTTGGAGTAGAGAAGTAGAAGAAAACTATCCCTGATCATTTTTAACAGTTCACATCTAACAGTGATTTACAGCCTAGATTCGCATCAACTTGGTTGTCCAAAAGGTCAAGCTATAAATTTAGACAATAAATATTCTTGGAATATATACTCCAATGGATCTTGAAGTAGCAAATACAAATATTCTCTGAAAAGAACCCTCATACTAGACATAATTTCCCAGAGAGACTAAGTAGCTTTGCCATGCATAAAAGACAGGAAAACAACAAATACAAGAATTATATTTGATAAAGATTCAGCCATTGTAATAATCAGATTTATAAATATGACTACTATATATAAAAAAACAGCAAAGATAAGAATTTCTACAGAGAATAATATCCATTTTTTTAAACTTTTATTTAATAAATTTCGAAAGTACAACTTTTGGACTATAGTGGCTTTTCCCCCCATAACATCCCTCCCACCTGCAACCATCCCATCTCCTACTCCCTCTCCCATCCCATTATTCATCAACATTCATTTTTAATTATATTTATATACAGAAGATCAACTTGGTATATACTAAGTAAATATTTCAACAGTTTGCACTAACACAGATACACAAAGTATAAAGTACTGTTTGAATACTATTTTTACCATTAACTGTCATAGTACAACATATTAAGGACAGAGATTCTATATGGGGAGTAAGTGCACAGTGACTCCTGTTGTTGCTTTAACAGCTGACACTCTTATTTATGACGTCAGTAATTACCTGAAGTGAGAACAATATCCATTTTTTTTTTTTTTTTGCCAGGCAGAGTTAGACAGTGAGGGAGAGAGACAGAGAGAGTTATAGACAGTGAGAGAGAGGCAGAGAGAAAGGTCTTCCTTCTGTTGGTTCACTCCCCAAATGCCCGCTACTACCCACACGCTGCGCCAATCCGAAGCCAGGAGCTGGGTACTTCCTCCCGGTCTCCCATGCGGGTGCAGGGACACAAGCACTTGGGCCATCCTCCACTGCCCTCCTGGGCCACAACAGAGAGCTAGACTGGAAGAGGAGCAACTGGGACTGCTACCTGGCACCCCAACCCGGACTAGAACCCGGCGTGCCAGCACCGCAGATGGAGGATTAGCCAAGTGAGCCACGGCGCCGGCCCAACAATATCCATTTAAAAGGCCTACATTATAACAAGAAAAGCAAAATTTTGTCAAACACAAAATAAATTTGTAAAGTGTATTTTTTAACAAATTTAAAAATTAGAAAATTAAATTTAAAATCATTCTATTTACAATAACATTAAAATTTTGAAGTATGTGCCTAGAAATAATTTTCTTTAAAGTTATGCTAGATTTCTATGGAAAAACCAAACTTTTTTGAAAGATTAAAGAACACTTAAATCAATAGAGAAATAAGTCATGTTTATCATTTGGAAGATTCGATGTTTTATGGATTTCAGTTATACTAAATTGATCCATTGATGTAGCTTAATTCTAATCAAAGTCTCAAATGTGAATGTGGAAGTACATAAGGATCATAAATACAATAATTTAAATAGAACAACAAGGTAGGAGGACTTGCTTTTCCAGAAATCAAGACAAGTTATAAAACTAGAGTAAATAAATCAATGTAATGTTGGTGGATAGCCAAATAGTAGAATAAAAGATTAGAACAAAAAGACAGGAATTCAGATCCAAAACAATGAAAAGTTGATATATGACATAGGTGGATTTATAAATGGGTATGAAAGGTTGGACTTTTTCCATAAAGCAGTACTAGAAAAACTAGATATCAATATTGAAACAAATAAAATTAGATTAGTCCCTCATATCATCACTCAAGTCAGTTAGTCTCATTGAAAACCTAAATATGAAATACAAAATAGTTCAGGAGAATATTTTCATGATTTTGTAGTAAAAGAAAGATTTACTAAGACACAGCAGTAATTACAAAAAATGTCTTAATGTATTAAACCATAGAACTTTAATTTATTAGAAGACATCCTAAAGTGAACTTTTTAATAGCAATTTTATCTTAGTAATGTGGGAAAATATATAACTTCTTAACATATGACACAGTCAAAATATAAGTCACAGGGGTGGCAAAGATATTTGTAATAGAATATCCAACATAGGACTAATGACCAGAATATTTAAAAAAAAACAACAGTGAATACATAAGAAATTGCAAACAGTGCAACTGAGAAAAGGGAAAAAGGCCTGAAAAGATACTTAACAAAAGAAATCCAAATGGCCAATGAACATTTGTAAAGATGCTGAAACAACTATGCTCCTATTCGAAAGCAACTGGCGTTATGTAACAACATTAGAGACGTGTGCACCTTATGATCCAGAAATTCCATTCCTTGGTATGTAACCTTCATAGATCCTTAGTCCTGAGCCCTACGATACATATTATGAGTGATTGGTAGCAATATTGTTAGTAATTACCATAAACTGGAAACAGCTAAATTGTACAAGAAACAGTCGAAAGCTTCTTCAATTAATACCTTTATTAATACAGCTGAATATTGTGCAAATGAGGAAGTTTAGGCACCAAAAAACATGTGGCTGTTGACTCCAAATCGCAGTGATTTCAAGTGTCAGAGGTAGGATTTGCCTCCAAGCAATCCAACCCTAAAGCCGTTAGCTATTATACTCTGTGGCCTCTCATGAATTGGTTCTTGAGGAAAATAATACAATTAAGGTGACCTATATGAAGTTGACTTTTTCATAGGTAAAAAGAGTTGAATATTTAGGAAATTCATATTTCAACTTAATCATTCTCTTCAAAGTTCTCAGCTTAGTTGGCCTGAAATCACCTAGCTCAGTGTAACAATCTACTTCTTCCTAGCTTTCTCAATCAAAATGACTTTCTATGTTCGTCTATTATTGCTGGAAAAAAAAAATCCCCTTTGCTTTTTTTTTTTTTTTTCCTTTAAAATCCATCATTGGTAAAGTTTCGTTGCTTTTTTTTTTTTTTTTTTTTTTTTTTTGACAGGCAGAGTGCACAGTGAGAGAGAGAGAGAGAAAGGTCTTCCTTTTTGCCATTGGTTCACCCTCCAATGGCCGCCACGGCTGGCGCGCTGCGGCCAGCGCACCGCGCTGATCCAATGGCAGGAGCCAGGTGCTTATCCTGGTCTCCCATGGGGTGCAGGGCCCAAGCACTTGGGCCATCCTCCACTGCACTCCCTGACCACAGTAGAGAGCTGGCCTGGAAGAGGGGCAACCGGGACAGAATCCAGCGCCCCGACCGGGACTAGAACCCGGGGTGCCAGCGCCGCTAGGTGGAGGATTAGCCTAGTGAGCCATGGTGCTGGCCTGGTTGCTTCTTTATCCTGATCTTCATTTTATTAAGTGATTGTGGTACGAAACAGTCAGACGGATCACAGGAAATGGAAATGAGGAAAACAATTTCAATTTTCTCTATCTGCCAAAAAATATACTTTGGGCATGCATCTGTACTACACACCCACTTCCAGGCAACAGGGTATCCCCACATTCAAAAACCCAAAAGTATTATTTTCTGGCCATACTATATCCCTAATGAAAATACGCTCCCTGTCCTTGGGCTTTGTCCCCCACATGACTCTCAACAACACAAACCCAACAATAAAGTGGAAAGAGCTTTCCAAAATTTCATGGAAACCAATAAGTATAGCAATTGCATCAGTTTATGCACACAATGAAATTGTTCTCCGAATTATATTTTAACCTTTAAGAAGACAGTAGAATGTGGCAGAAGATGACAGACAAGTTAGAAAAAGTTTGATCATAGCAAGTCTTTGTGATTTCACATCAGAAATACCTATCTGTTGGGTATGGAAATAATGAATTAAAAGTTGATAAATGCTTGGGAGACCCCCATCTTACATCAAGACTAAATTGAATAATCTAAAAAAAGCAAGGTATGGTGTGATCATGCAATTTTGATCTACATGATGTACTTTTTTCTAATAGTTTAAATCTGGAGTTTTCTCTTCATGAAAAAATAAACATTTCAAAACTAAATTTGAAATTTCCAGAATATTCCCTGGAAGATACATTTTTCTATATATTTTGAGTTTGGGAGATGAGAAAATCACGTTAAAGTTCAGAAACTAGCCTTCCTTTTCAACCCAATACTATTCATCAAATTAGGAAAAAGCTAAGGAATTCCCTGCCCCCGCCCCTCTACTACCTCTCTTCTACTTCAATAGCAGCCGCAGGTCTTACCATTATAATTAATACCATGTACATGCTCAGATGTCATATAACTAATACTGTATACACTTTGAATTCTAATGACTTTTTTTACCTTCATAAGTTTAACCATCCCAATTCAGATGAACTGACTTTTAGATTAAGACAAAGTCAGGTACATTTTTGGAAAATTTTGTCATATCTCATAGTTTAATATTCACCTTCTTTAACTTATGTTTGAGGAAAAACTGAATTTTATTAATTTCACTTTCTAAAAGTACACTGACTATGGTCTATGCTTTGAAGAAACACTAGAAAAATTAGTTCTCAAGAAAGCTGACACTTCCCTGGTGACATCATCTTAAGAAAGAAATTTGTGCTTCACACTTTTGGGCCAGGGAGAATTTCACAAAAAAGATTTTGAAACATCTTATCTTTTTGTGGTAATGAAGCATTTTATCTTTTGTGGTAATTAGAATAGAGGACTGATGATGGGCATTTGGCCTATGGTTAAGATACCACTTGGGATGACCACAACCCATATCTTAGTGCTGGGATTCCAGTCCCAGCTGCACTTCCGATTCTGGCTCCCTGGGAGGCAGTGGTGAGGGCTCAATTATTCGAGACCCTGCCACCAACATGGAAGACCTGGATTGAGTTCCATGTTCCCAGCTTCAGCCTCGCCCATCTCTGGCTGTTGCAGGCATTTGGGGAGTGATGCAGTGGATGGAAGATCTTTCTGTCTGTCTCTGCCTCTTGAATAAATAATATAAATAAAATAATAAAGAAATGAAGGGCTGCTTGAGATTTAACTGTGCAGCAGAATGACACATGTTTTAGTGTCAGTTTTGTTTTGTTACCATATAAGAGTTTTATGGTTGATGAGTCATGTTTTTATATTCATACTTACAAAGAACAGAAATCCCTGTGCTTTTCATTAACTGCAAGGATACAAACTATAAAATGTTGAGCCAGGTACTCCGAGTGCTCTAACTTCTTGCTGGAAAATAAAGCTTTTGAAACTGTCATTAATTCTTTCTCAGTAGATTTCAGAGGAAGGCTAATCTCTTCCAGGCTTCTCTTGGAAAGTAAGAAAATAATTACTAGTAATTAGATGAGATCTTCCGTATTAAAGTAAAGGAAAATGCCAAGACCCTTTAAGAACTTGAAAATTGGGCTTATAACTTAGAGCGTAAAGGCAATAGACACCACAGAAGGAAACTTTTGCCTGCCCATAGCCAAGGACCACAGTAATAAGAGAGAAAAGTAAGAACTTTGTCTCTTATCTAATGGCTCAAATATGAGGGCACTTTAAATCTTTCATGAAAGAATGGAATTAAGGGAAATTTATTTTGGAGTTAAAAATTCTGAAATCTATGTATACGAGGGGTCTTCCAAAAGTTCATGGAAATGTATAATATGCAAAACTGTGCATGAATTTCAAAATTGTTTCACCAAAACAAAATCATTTAATTCCATCTTTCCATGAACTTTTTGGAAGCATACTCATACTCCAGATTTTCCATCTGGAAATGAGATTGATAACAGTATGCCATTTGACGTGAGCCCTTAGCAATGTGATAAATAAACTTCGAGAACAGCATCTAGCACATAGTAAGACTGTAAAATAGTCTGTTTAGCATTCAGAGGGATTTCCTATAAAGTTTTTATATTCATCTATGGATCCTTAAGGTATCTTTTAAATAATGCTAAGGTTTGCACACTTAAAAGTTTCTATTTGGGTTAATTTGCGTAAAATAAATTTTGTTTATTCTGAAATAGACTAAGAGGTATTGAGCAGCAGGTGAGGGATATTATACATTTTTTGTTTTTCAGTAATGTTAGAACCTAAAAATATTTATGTAGTATGTGTAGTTAGAAACTACCCCCTTTGATATCTATGGACAAATATCACATCCTACTGTTCTTTTTCTGGATAAGTAAGGACCTTAATGGTATTCAGAAATGTTCCACAGTAGGTGTAAGAGTATTCACTTCTATGTCCTTCCGAAACCTTACTTCTTTGCCCATTCTACCTCAGTGAGGTTTAAATGCAATTGCTTCCCCAGCACGTAGATATGTTCAGTGGCATAGGTCTCAATAAGTATTAAAATAAATGTTTCAAGGAAATAAAGTCCAAAAGTACCATTACAGTGAAAAGTTTTACAAAATCAAAGATTTCCGAATCCTAGCCAATGAACGACATAGGTTGGGCAATTATTTTAGTTTGCCTACCTCATTACAGCAAAAATAATTTTCTGTTTTATGGGAATTCATTGTAACAGGATATAACAGTATAATGGATAGATGGATACATAGATGATAGATAGACAGAAAAACTTTTTATTCTCTTTGTAAAAATTCATTTTGGAATTGAGTTGAAAATAAACCAATATAAATTACTGACCATGTATATTAGAGATACAGGGAAGAAAATGAAAACCCATTTCCTTCCCCCTTGAGAACATACCACTGCTTGCCTTCCCAAAAATATAATGAATAGACTACAGACCTTGTTTTGTCTGCATTGAATGAATTACATGTTTTAACCACCAAAAGAGCATTTTACCTATTTGTTCCTCAATCACAGTTATAAAAATCTAAATATGTTTAATGATCAAAACTATTCAGCTGATCTCTGGAATATTTGGATTTTTTAAAAGCAGATTAAATATTTAATATAGTTTTCTAGAAGAAGGAATGAAGAGAAACTATCAGGACCTTTTAAAATCTGAACAGAAGTGGCTTTTTGACCATAACAATCAACAGCACCATAAACACCTCAACCAAACCCATAAATTGGATTGCATAATACATAACAATAATTCACTCACAGAACAGATGTGGTCACAAAATTAAGTGGCCAAACATATTTGTCATGTCCTAGTACATTAATCTGAACATGTTTCTGAATATTCATATATAAACATATCTGTGAGTGTGGGAATTCATACTTATACAAAACATGCATAGGAAAACATAAACGTTTATAGAGGAATCTACAAAAAATGTCTCAGCCTCTTCTTTTTTTTGGGGGGGGGGGGACAGGCAGAGTTAGTGAGAGAGAGAGACAGAGAGAAAGGTCTTCCTTCTGTTGGTTCACCCCACCAAATGGCCGCCACCGCCGGCTCTGCGCTGATCCGAACCCAGGAGCCAGGTGCTTCTTCCTGGTCTCCCATGCGGATGTAGGAGCCCAAACACCTGGGCCATCCTTAACTGCCTTCCCCGGGCCACAGCAGAGAGCTAGACTGGAAGAGGAGCAACCGGGACAGAATCTGGCACCCCAACCGGGACTAGAGTCCGGGGTATCGGCGCCGCAAGCAGAGGATTAGCCAAGTGAGCCGTGGCACCAGCTTTTTTTGTTTGGTTTGGTTTGGTTTTCAGCCTCTTCTTTAATCCAGAGGAAGTGAAAGTAGAATTACTTTAAGAAGAAACAATCCATTGCACTGGTATGAGAGAGAGGGGGTATAGGGTAGAAGAAATGAATTGTTCCTCTCTTCCCAGAAAACATTGGAAATCTTTCTTCCTTCCCTTGAGTTTTATAACTATTCATGTCCAAATAGTAAGTGGAAAAGATTGAGCTAAATCCTTCCAAGTATTTGCCAATTAGAGATAGATAGTTTTCATTCAAGTATTTACTGAGTATCTATACTGCAGGTGTCAGGTTTAGTAGTAAACAAAATTAGCATTGTCCTTGCCTTTAAAAAGCTTAAAATCTTCTAAAGAATCACAAGCACTCAAAACACATACAAACAAACAAGTGCACACAGTGGTAAATTAAATATTACCTATTTGAACAAATAATTATGGAGTGGCTAAGGAATTTTGCAGATTTGAATTCACCAGTCCATATTTCTCCTTGTGGAACTTATCCTTATCCTGTGATCTTTAGATGATCATTCTCATTCTCAAGTCACAATTCAGAATTTGACAACCTGCATCACAATTACTTCATGTTGGAGGCCGGCGCCGCGGCTCACTAGGCTAATCCTCGGCCTTGCGGTGCCGGCACACCGGGTTCTAGTCCTGGTCGGGGCGCCGGATTCTGTCCCGGTTGCTCCTCTTCCAGGCCAGCTCTCTGCTGTGGCCAGGGAGTGCAGTGGAGGATGGCCCAAGTACTTGGGCCCTGCACCCCATGGGAGACCAGGATAAGTACCTGGCTCCTGCTATCGGATCAGCGCGGTGCGCCGGCCACAGCACGCCGGCCGCGGCGGCCATTGGAGGGTGAACCAATGGCAAAAGGAAGACCTTTCTCTCTGTCTCTCTCTCTCACTGTCCACTCTGCCTGTCAAAAAAAAAAAAAAAAAAAAAAAAAAAACAAACCAATTACTTCATGTTTGAATCAGCATTTTAACATACTCCTCAAGAATTTTGATGCATTTTAAAATCCAGACTCACTGTTTTATATGATCTTTCTTTTAGAAAGATGCTTTGTACTACTAGGTCCTAGTAGTACACCACAATCAATTCATAGAAGCTCAGGACTGGATAGTCTACCCAGTTGTCCTCCTATAGGCCACACCTGGTGGTGCAAGTTCATTGTGTAGTTAAGACTGTTAGATGCTGCACCAAGGTCTAATTATTATTGTCCAGATGTATGACAGCAGCAGCACAATACTTTTCAAAGGATCACTCTGCCTTATTTTCTTCACCAAGATCTCATAGCATAATACATTTCATTTCACCCAGTGTAGAAAGGAGAGAATAGTCACAATCCTTTAAAAAATTCTTATTTAATGTTGTAGGTCCCTCACTAGCTTGTCATTTTTCTTTGGACTTAGGACAGTTAGCTTTTCATAGGAAATGCTATTGTATAAATCAATCATCTTCAAATAGTCTTCAAAGACAGAGGTTTTCATAACACACATTACTGGTATTACCCCATTCCTATCATTCTTTAGTGGGAAATTATTATGGATTTCATAATTAAATTTCTCTTCCATTAACAGAAGTTCAGGATTGAATATTAAGTGTTCTGGCATCCAGATCAGCTTTTCTACTTGGATCAGTAGTAGATCAGTAGTAGGCAAATCAGTAGACAGTTCCCCAGACTTTTTAAAACTTTATTCATTAACCTATTCACCCATTCATTCAACCAATATGTTAAGCATCTACTTTGTATCTGACAGCCTTCTAGTCACTATGGCTGGAGAATTGAAAAATAAATAGGTTATTTTCATTGGAGGAGATAGATAATAGATAAATGAATAAAGTAGAGAGTAATTTAAATAGTAGTAAGCTCTATGAATAAAAAAAATGGCAATGGGGACAGGGAGTATGTGTATACACATACAGTGTTTTATTAATGATGCCTGTGCAGCATCACATGATCATGATTAATGACTTTAGTATTTGCTTTGTGTTTATGGCAGTTCAGATCTTTGCTTTACTCCTTTCTCTGGAAATCGAAAAATAACATGAAAATAGCAAATTCTTAAGGAACACCCACTAAGGTATCAAGCACCAGAATCAGATAACCAAAATGCCTGCACCTTATTCCTCTATGTGTTCTTTGTTGCTGCATAAGAGGCAATTGATGAGAGATAAACACATATCATGTACGTATTTGCTTACTTGTGGTTTCCTATTTTAAGCAGCAGAATGCAATCAGGTAATATTCTAAGGATGCACTTTTCCTCTGTTTATTGTATAATTTTGCCATATTTCTTTGAAATGTAGGAGGCTATACTGGCTCCACATAAAACAGAACAACTCCTCAGGAGTCAGGAGGACTCTTGTGTTTATGGTGCTGACAGGGAGCTCCCATTTCTCAGCTAAGAACTCTGGATATCAGAACTATAGAATTGCTAGGCCTCAGACATAATGTTGTCATGTTCCTTTGAGTTTTCTCAAGGTTAAAGACACCTTCTAGCTTATAGAGAAAAATACAGATAACTTCATGCCAAGATCTTAAGGTGTTTATTTAATATGAGAATTTTTGTTAAGATTAAGTAGCTACAAACATCTCAGAGATACAATGAATGCTAGAGGTAGGGTTTACTAATTATTTCCACTTTTAAAATTCTAATTCAAAGAAAATTTAAGTGTTACATATAGGAAAACTGGAATATTTTTTAATTTTTGGATGTGTAGATGTCTATAAAGTCTGATTCAAACAACTTAGAACAAATAAATTAAAAATTAATTCATAGAAGCTCAGGACTGGATAGTCTACCTAGTTGTCCTCCTATATGCCACACCTGGTGGTGCAAGTTCATTGTGTAGTTAAGACTGTTAGATGCTGCATAAACAGCTGAAAGGGGCTGCATGTGACCATTTGGAGATGGATGTGCCTGGATTCTATTTCCAATTCCTACTGCTTAATAGCTATATTACTTTCAGCAGGTTTTAAATTTCTCTGAACCTCACTTAAAAAAAAAAAAACTATAAACTGCAGAGAAGAAAACTGCATTTTGGTGCTAATATCAAGCGCTTCATGCTCCAATAGTGCTATCCTATCAATCCCCCAAGTGAGAATACAATTACTTACTTGCTTTTGACTCTTTGTGATGCCAAAGGTCTCTCATGCAGATAACTGATCTTGGGTTCTTCTCTTTACCTTCTAAGACCTGACTTTCCTTACTTGATACTTTCTGTGCCCCATCTGCCAACACCCAGTGATTATATCCAAGGACAAAAGCTACTGGTAATCTGAGTATGGATTGTATCCCACCCCCTCATTTTACTGAGGATGAGTCTTCTATTACTTGTTCTAGGCACTCAGACGAATTTTACAACAAAATATGACTCTCACCTGGTAACAGCTGGCACATGTCCATTGTAGTGGGAAGTACCCTCAGGTGAATGTGAGGTATTGCTAAAACAATTCATGCCAATAAGCTTAGTTTCCGTGAACCTGTCTCCAAATGTCTGTGTTTTGCAAATCTGACGCCAGAGAAAGGTAGTAATGAAGTAACCCATCTTGAGGAAGAACATCTTATGAATTCAAAAGCCCAAGGTAGTTGGCTCTCTTTACCTTATTCTTATTATCATTTTATTCTGGCTATAGTTTGTTGAAGTTTGAGTCTTCAGTTAGGCAAGATGTATTTTTTAAATATTCTGTTCTTGTGGGACCAAGATGTTGTCATTTTAAATCCATATGGCAATATTTTTGTCTGCTTAGATCTTGAATATTTATGCTTTTAGGGGCATTCTTTCTGCCAAGTTGTGTCCCTCTTAACTCCAATCTCAAGTATTTGGCCTGAGGTTAATTATGATGAAGACCATTTAATATAGGGTTTTCTAATTATGAGGGCTTTAGTTTCATTGATTTGGCAACACTAGGTTTTAAGTTTCTAATCTGAACTGTGGTGTATATAACCTAAACATCCACAGGCACAAAAGTGCCCCAGATTTCACTTCTTGGCCTTATATTAAGTAAAGAACAAATTAATTGTTATGCAATCAGGGTTAAATAGGGTTAGTGCTCTTGAAAGAGCACATTGTTCCATAAATGTTCTCACTTGGGAAGTTGGCAACAAGTATTTAATGAAGCTGAGGAAAATTTTGCCAAGACAGACAATGTGTGACTGAAGCACCTCTCGTCAGAGGGGAATGAGGTCTCTTCTCTTAAATAGACGTATAACAGAATTGTGTACACAAAGAGGGTAATTCTGATGTTGTGAGGATGAACACTCAGCAACTAGGGAACAGGAACAGAATGTTTTATAGGGACACAGTAGTAAAAATAAATTTGTACTCATCACATACAACAGTCATTGGTTGTGAATGTGCTAAAATATTCTTGGAGATGACATATTTGAAATCTCTAGTCAAAGTTTGGTAAGAATATTTGCATCCTTTTGAAGATTCAAACAAGTTGAAGTATAAATCTTTCTGTAGATTAGTAAAATTAACATTAACATTGTCCTGTTGATACAATATCCTTGAGCCTGTAGGAATGATTCAGACATCACTATATGCTTCAGATGATTGGAAAAACAACTACTTGTTTATATCAGGGGTCTGAGAACTGGAAGAGTTCTTAAAAATTTGAATTGCTCAGATCATTTTACAGATTGGAAAACAAAGGAAAAATGAGGCAAACTTATGACTCTGATGACACAAAGCTAATTGTCAGGTGCCTATAGACAGAAGAATGGAAAAGAAAATGTAGTATCTACACAATGGAATGTTGTGCAGTAATAAAAAAGAATGCAATTCTGTCATTTGCAGCAAAATAGGTGGAACTAGAGAGCATTATTTTAAGTGAAATAAGCCAGGCACACAAAGGCAAATACTACATGTCCTCTCACATAAGTGGAAGTTATAAAATAGTTGATTTGAGCTTAGAGTAATGATTTCTAGAGGCTGGGGCAGGGTGGGGGGAGGTGTGTAGTGGGAGATTGGATAGGGGGGCTAAAACACAGAAGTAACGAGTTCCACAGCACAGTGGGGCAACCGTACTTCGCAGTAATGTATGTATTCTGAATAAAGAACAAGAAAGGAGGAGAAATATAAGGAAGTGAAAGGCAAAAGTCCACTATTTAACCATAGTATGCTGCTGTTGGTTATAGTAAAAACGATGCATTATCTTAGCAGTGAAAAATAAACTTTCTCATCCCATACAAATCTGCTTTATATATCTAAATCTTTGACTTCTATAACATTAGGAGAAACTCCTGTAAATTAAACAGAATAATTACTGAAAAAGTACTTTTATAAATTTATTTACATGAATTTAAACAGTTATATGTATGGGTGCCATGCACTATATATATACACACACAGATATTTATACTCAAGTGCCAAGCACAAGTGACACATAGCTTTAAGACATGACCTCTACCCTTGATGTTTACAGAAAAAAGTAAAAAGACATACAGAGTAATTAGATCAAATGGCAAATGTACAGTGAGTACACTACACAATATAAAGTAAGAGAATGGAGGGATGATTAAGGATTAGTGGCCACAGAGAAACTCATTGAGACATTATCAAACAACATTTTCTTGAAGATCATAGTTGCATCTAGTAAAATTCAACGGATAGAAAACTTTTAACTCTGTTTTCAATGTGTTCATTGCTTCAACAAGATGATATTTTGTAAATAAAGAGTTTTTGCTCAGGTCACTAATAACAACATTCAAAGTGACAAAATAATAAATTACAGCATTGTGAACTATTTGGTATTTATTAGCATAATTCATTTTAAAGTTTATTTTAAAGATTATTTTAACTTGAAAGGCAGAGAGAGATTGAGAGAGAGAGAGAGAGAGAGAGAAGCTGGATCAGAAGCAGAGCAGCCAGGACTTGAACCAGCATTCCCATATGACATGCCAGCATTACATACAGTGGCTTTATCTACTGCACCACAACACTATCCCCTATGGACATTCATTTATATCATCTGTTGGTAGTTACACAGTGTTGGCATGATCCATAAATCTAATAGTTGCTCAAAATAACCCTTCCTGAAAAAAATACTTTAAAGATTTTTTTGAAGACTAATACATGATTTTTCCTCTCAAGTTGCATTTGTGGTGTTAAAATTATTCCTCTGGCTTTTCTATGTTGCCTCAGCCTACAGCATTAACTCTTAAGCATTTAAAAACACCTATCTAAATCATATCAGAGGTTCCATGCAGAATCATGCATGTTTTCTCCCCAAAGTTCATCATCAATGCATCCAAGATAATGTAAACACTAATTTGCATGGAAGCTTAGGGTAGAAAGGAATGCAAGATCAAGTTTTGCTATAGATAGATGTGATATCCAGATGTGGTAAACTGAGCTCCAATCAAGTGTAACTTTACCAGGGGCTGGCGCCGTGGCTCACTTGGTTAATCCTCCGCCTGCGGTTCGGACATCCCATATGGGCACCAGTTCTAGTTCTGGTTGCTCCTCTTCCAGTCCAGCTTTCTGCTGTAACCCGGGAGGGCAGTGGACGATGGCCCAGGTATTTGGTCTCCTGCACCCTCATGGGAGACTAGTAAGAAGCACCTGGCTCCTGGCTTCAGATCGGCGCAGCGCTGGCCATAGCGGCCATTTGGGAGGTGAACCAACTGAAGGAAGACCTTTCTCTCTGTCTCTCTCTCTCACTATCTATATCTCTACCTATCAAATAAAAAAAAATCTTTAATAAAAAGGATAACTTTACTGAATTCTTATTGATCACTGAAGTGACATCTTTGCGAGCACAGTACACTTTATGTCGATTTCTCCAAGTTTGTGAGTTAGGGCTTATTAAGTTAAATACCAACTCCCTAGTGGATGTTGACAAATTCTAACCATCAAAGAACTTCACTGTCAGGAAGGCCTGGATGGAATTTTAGTTACTTTTTTTTTAACTTTTATTTAATGAATATAAATTTCCAAAGTACAGCTTATAGATTACAATGGCTTCCCCCCCATAACGTCCCTCCCACCCACAACCCTCCCCTTTCCCACTCCCTCTCCCCTTCCATTCACATCAAGATTCATTTTCGATTCTCTTTATATACAGAAGATCAGTTTAGCATACATTAAGTAAAGATTTCAACAGTTTGCTCCCACACAGAAACATAAAGTGAAAAATATTGTTTGAGTACTAGTTATAGCAATAAATCTCAATGTACAGCACACTAAGGACAAAGATCCTACATGAGGAGTAAGTGCACAGTGACTCCTGTTGTTGACTTAACAAATTGACACTCTTGTTTATGGCCTCAGTAATCACCCTAGGCTCTTGTCATGAGCTGCCAAGGCTATGGAAGCCCCTGAGTTCACTGACTCTGATCATATTTAGACAAGGCCATGGTCAAAGTGGAAGTTCTCTCCTCCCTTCAGAGAAAGGTACCTCCTTCTTTGATGACCCATTCTTTCCACTGGGATCTCATTCGTTGAGATCTTTCATTTAGGTTTTTTTTTCCCCCAGAGTGTCTTGGCTTTCCATGCCTGAAATACTCTCATGGGCATTTCAGCCGGATCCGCATGCCTGAAGGGCTGATTCTGAGGCCAGAGTGCTGTTTAGGATATCTGCCATTCTATGGGTCTGCTGTGTATCTCACTTCCCATGTTGGATCCTTCTCTCCCTTTTTGATTCTATCAGCTAGTATTTGCAGACACTATTCTTGTTTATGTGTTCCCTTTGGTTCTTAGTCCTATCATTATGATCAATTGTGAACAGAAATTGATCACTGGGACTAGTGAGATGGTATTGGTACATGCCACCTTGATGGGATTGAATTGGAATCCCCTGGTATGTTTCTAACTCTACCGTTTGAGGTAAGTCAGCTTGAGCATGTCCCGAATTGCACATCTCTTCCCTCTCTTATTCCCACTCTTATATTTAACAGTGATCACTTTTCAGTTAAGTTTCAGCACTTAAGAAGAATTGTGTATTGATTACAGTATTCAACCAAAAGTATTAAGTAGAACAAACAAACAAAAATACTAAGAGGGATAACATATCAAGTTGCTCATCAACAGTCAGGGTGAGGGCTGATCAAATCACCGTTTCTCATAGTGTTCATTTCACTTTAACAGGTTTCCTTTTTGGTGCTCAGTTAGTTGTCACCTATCAAGGAGAACAAGTGGTATTTGTTACCTTGTTATAATTTTAAATTACTGCTACAATTTTCCAAATTTGGAGGCATTTCTACACTACAAAGAAGTAGTCTTTGATGAAAGTAGTAGTGCATGAAGGTATAGAGGCCACAAAGAACCCTCTCTACTCCTAAACAGTTCACTTATGAAATTTCTTTTATTATGTCTCTGAAAGAGCTGCCTAATAAATTCAGTTGGGGCACTATAATTTTGGAATCAGAAACATGAATTTTTTGGAAGTTAAGGAGCACAGGCTATAATGTATGTACATGTGATTTTATTGTCAAAATATCTCAGTAATTTGAGGAAATAAGGGTCCACAGAAGCTGGCTTCGAAGTCTGGCCTAATGATCCTATTAGACATCATGATGGGAAATTATAAAGCATGACCAGCAGTTTTTGCACCAAGCCTCTGTGCTATTTCCTGACACTGGTATTAGGAATTAGGAGAAAATGCAGTCATCTTCGAATGTGCCATAGAATTTCACAACTCAACTTTTCCTCGGAAATATGCTGGAATATTTCCAAAGAGCCAAACTACTTGGTACAAACTTGTCTGTGTTCTCAACCAAACCCAAACTATTATGTAGAACTTATGACAATCAGAGTATTACAGCATGAGGGCCCCTACATACTGCATTGAGTTTTGCTCAAAATGATGCCATTAGCTTGTCGTTTTCTGGTTCTATTTTAGTGACACACTATGCTTAGCTTCTTTTTACCCACATATCTGAAAAATATGTATATATATTATTCTTCATTTAAGGAAAAGATAAGTCAAGCCACTTAAATATTGTCTTTTCATCTATCTTTTCAAATATGTAAAAGAGCACCTAAAAAGTGCTGGGTGCTGGAGAAATAATGGTAAGCATGCTTCTCCATCTCCACGATTATGGAATAAATGGACACAGTAGCTGATTATCTCATTTATTTTATCTACCATATCCTTGTATTTGAGAGGGAGTGAGAGACAGAGCTCCCATCCACTGGTTCATTCCACAAATGCCATAATGTATTGGACTGGGCTGGGGCTTGGCTGGAGGAAAGCCAGAAACCAGGAATACAATCCAAGTCTCTTTACATTTGTAACAGCAACCAAACCACTTGGGCCATCACTGCATTGGCAGGAACTAGAGAGCTGGAGACATGAATCAAACCTAGGCATTCTGATATGGGATGCAGGCATCTTATCCATTGTCTTAACCTCTATGCCAAATGCTCACTACCATGGCAAACATTTGAATACAAGTTGGTGTAATTGTAAGGATGAATTTGCACCAGAGTTTGTTGTGAACATAAAGTAAATTGCCCATAATTGAGGGGGAAGGGTTTCAGGACAGTCTTCATGGAGATGATGTCACCCAAACTAATGATATTGTGTCTCAAACCTAGTTTTGGTTAGTCTCAAAAGTTCACATTTATTCTGCTATAGTATAGTATACTACAAGGGTACCTCAGAAAGTTTATGGAAAAATTAAATGGAGAAATAAGTTTATTTTGTTGCAGAAAGTTTTGAAATGAGTGCACAGATTTTTTATTGTCTATTTTCCACAAACTTTTTGAGGACCTTTCATTATAGTAAATATAGCACACTATAGGCTACAGAATGCTGAACTAGCAATTCAACATTGATGCATAATAAATATCTTAATCTAAGAATACTATGCTTTTATTTCCCTTAAGGTTCGTGAGGTAAAAAGAATGAAAATAACTTAGAAATAGTTCCCTCCAAAATGAAGTACCGTTAAAAATATATATAATTATATTCTGATTCTTCAAGATTTTACCATAGGCAAGAAACTGTAAAGTGAGCAAAAGGGAAAAGTAAAAGTCTGAAACCCTTCTGTATTTGTATATGGACTCTACAGTAAGCTTCTTTTATCTGCTTTCTAAAAACAGAAAGGTAAGAACTTTTTAACTTTTTAAATGATTATTTCCACCAGAAGACTGTAGAATAATAATCAACTTTCATGGATCTTAAGTGATAAATAATCTAGATTCTTGCCTTCTAGCATCCTGTGCTAGTGGTCCCTTTAATGCCTTCAGCTGGTATTGCCAGGTACTTGTTGCAATAACATAAATTTCAGGAAGAAAATAATTCAAAAAGCTATCAAATGCTTGGTCTGATGTCAGCTTCCCCTGTGCTTTTTCCCTAGGGAATGAAACCAATTTCATATATTTTCTGTTACCACCTACTGATGACACCCAAATCTAATTCCAGGCCAATAGATTTTTCAACACTTTGAGTCCTTTGTCTTAATATTTTATGAAGTGTTTATGCCAAGAGGAAGACTTATCTGTGGAAAAATATGTCAAAGAAAAAAATACTTATTGGTATCTGGAAAACAAAATCTAAAGACTGAGCATTAGGTATTAATCTAGAGAAAACAGGCAGGGTAGGAACCACAGGTACAACTGCATTAAATGAGGCTTTTTCTTGTTGTGTTCATGCTGGTTTCTCCCTTGTGGTACGATGATTTTCCAATTTTATTCTGCAGCCATTTTTCCTTGACCTTATCTCTTCTGTTGATTCACAAACTTTGGCATATGATTAATCTGGTTTTCAAGCTGTAAATACACAGCTTCATTTCCTGGCTAACTTATGTTGCCTCCTTGACCAGGACACATGCTTTTCTTTTGTGATATAATATCACAGTCAGTCCATAGTGCAGCTATGTATCTGTCTCCATCCCTTGCTTTTGAATTTCTGTTTAAATTTCAAGTTTGAATCAAGATTTTCATGGCATAAAGTTCTAGAAAAATTTCTACCCCTTGCCCCAAAGTAATTAAGTGATAATCATAGTCTAGCAAAAATACACTTTTTAAAATTTTTATTTTATTTGAAAGGCAGAGTTACAGAGAGGGGGGCGGGGGAGAAAGAAAAAGAGAGAGAGGTCTTCCATCCATTGATTCCCTACCCAAATGGCCACAACTGCCAGGGCTGAGCCAGGCTGAAGCCAGGAGCCAGGAGCTTCTTCCAGGTTTCCTATGTGGGTACAGGGGCCCAAGCACTTGAGCCATCTTCCACTGCTTTCCCAGGCCATTAGCACGGAGCTGTATTGGAAGTAGAGCAGCCAGGACTCAAAGCGGCACCCATATGGCATGGTGGTGTCACAGGCAGCAGCCTTACAGGCTGTTCTAAAATGATGGTCCCAAAAATGCATTTTTGAAACAAATTCATAAAAGTAAATTCTATTACATAGAATATGTCAATAAAATGAGTAAAATGTGACATAGTAAGGCTAATAAACCTCTTATGTTCTAGGTACAATGGCTCAGTGTGTTGTTGGAAGCCATGGAGTGCTTCAATTTAGAGTAAGCCTCTGAGAACGTGTGATTTGGGGCCACTGCTAAAGTTGCCTTGCCTTCCCATGGCAGACAAAGTATCTCCTCATTGCCTGCCATTTTCTACAATTCCCATAATAGGAATTCAACTTTAATTTTTAAAACATAGATACTGTTAATGGGAGAAAGAGGTTTAAAAGTAAAGAAAGTACCCAAAGGTCAGTTTTGCCTTTCCAAGATTTCCCTGAGACCCCACCTTCTATGAATTGTTGTTTATACAATTAGCATGCTATGAGGCAGGAGCTGTGGCACAGCAGGTTAAGCCACTGCTTGGGACACCCACATCCCATATTGAGTACCTCGGTTGAGTCCCAGATATCCTGCTTCCAATTCAGCTTTCTTCTGATGGGCATCCTAGGAGAAAACAGATGATGACTCAAGTGTTGGTTCCCTGCCATGTGGGAGACTCAAAAGGATTTCTGAGTTCCTGGCTTCAGCCTGACTCTGCCCTAGCTCTTGTTGGCATTTGGCAGTGAACCAGCAAATGGAAAATCTCTCTCTCTCTCTCTCTCTCTCTCTCTCTCTCTCTCTCTCATGTGTGCACTTGCTCTCTGCTTTTCAAATAAATAAAAGTAAGCATCTTTTTTGAAAAAAGAATATTGACATACTAAAATTTGTAAAATGCTATAAAGTCTGGCTAACAACAAAGATTAAGTGATAAAACAGGAAGAGTAATTCAATCTAGCGTTCAAAGAACATAGCTGCAATGTCACATATATGGAGCATTCATTTCAGAGAGACCCTTATATATTTCCTGTTATGTTTACATGACATGTTTCCTTCTATTATTCCTGGCAATATCTGTCTTAGGGAAAACACAGGAGTCATGAAAATGAGTTCCCTTTGCAAGCACTCATTACAAGGATTTAATTCACTAAGAATTACGTTGGCATGTTAAATTTGCAGCTTTTCTATCACATTTAAATGCTTTGTGTCAGTATTTATCTAAATGCTTACTCTGAATAGAAACTAGGATGGGGTTTATTACAGGAAGTTTCTTCTGGGAAACATTGTAGCTTTCCTGTCTGTCACCATTTGTTCCCAGCATGCACCTTGTTTAGTCATCCAATAACAACCATCAGATCCTTCTCCAAAATTCAGGGTTCCTTAGGGTAAAACAATAATTTCTTCCTAGTGCACCTTTTCCTACTGCTAGATGTAGCCATGCATTTCAATGTATTTTGAGTCTCTTCTCCCTTGTTATGCTGTGAAAGGTTATTTACATACCTAAAGAAAGCATATCTGGAGGAGTAACTGCCCAGAACTCTGTGGCTCCTTCCCTGGTTAACCCAATTTTACTTCCCCATAACCTACATGGGTTGCACACTCTGTAAACCTACATTATGAAAAGCAGGCTATATTCTCCGAAGACATCTCCAGTAGCTCAGATGTAACAGGATTTGTGTACCGACACGAGACACGGAGGCCTCTTAACAGGAAGTAGTCTTTTATTCTGCAGGCTTAAGGCCAGGGGGACTTTCTTATCCAAAATCCTGAGCCCTGAACAAAGAAGGGTTTTTCCTTATAGATGGTTGTAGCCTCTTTGTCTCCCTTATAAGGTTACCTGCTTAAGTTTGATTGGATATTGTAATGTTACATGGAAGCCACAGGACTGACACAATACTGAGCATGCAAACATAGTTACTGAAGTTTGTTTTTGTTGTTGTTGTTGTTGTTGTTTTTACACACATACTGAGCCATTAGCTGTCTGGCAAGGGTTAACATCATTTTTCTGTCAGCAGAACCTGACATGGGTATATATGAGCAGATAGGGGCTACAGTTGAAGCATTCATAGGCAGGCAGATAACAGCCACATTTCATTCCCGGGACGGATGCCTCCCTTTTTCTTCTTCTGAGGTTGGGAAAGCCTCTACCACAATTTTAATCATGTCAGTTAGAAACAAGATTAATTAAGACAGAGGCCTCTGCCACATTCCCTGCATTTGATGCTTTGGGCAGTTACTCCTCCAGATAGTGCTTTTGGGTCAGAGAGCATCATGCTGGTTCAAGAACTTGTATTTTTACAGCATTATGACATCTGTAGCTGGGTTTGAATTTGACCAAGGTCTTTATGAAGCTGGAGATAGTTTTCATAGACAAGGGCACAAGAGAAGGTGAAGTCAGACAAGTCCGTTACATTATAATCACAGCACCTGTGAGAGATTGGAATCCACTATAAGTTAAAAGCCATTCCCCAAACAAGTCTGGACATCTAACCTTTCTAGGTCTGCACTGGAATATGGACGACTTTTTATTTGATCAGTCATTTTTTATGACTTTGTTCTCATTATCTATTTGTATACACCAGCTGTTAAGATTAAAGTTTTGGCCAGTGCCACAGCTCAATAGGCTAATCCTCTGCCTGCAGCGCCGGCAGTTGGGGTGCCGGATTCTGTCCAGGTTGCTCCTCTTCCAGTCCAGCTCTCTGCTGTGGCCCAGGAAGGCAGTGAAGGATGGACCAAGTGCTTGGGTCCATAGGAGACCAGGAGGAAGCACCTGGCTCCTGGTTTCGGATTGGCGCAGCGTACCGGCCGTGGCGGCCATTGGGGGGGGGCTGAAGCAACAGAAGGAGGACCTTTCTCTCTGTCTTTATCTCTCTCACTGTATAACTCTGCCTGTCCAAAAAAAAAAGATTTATTTTATTTATTGAAAGACAGAGTTACAGAGAGAGGTAGAGACAGAGAGAGGTCGGTCTTCCATCCGCTGGTTCATTCCCAAGATGGCTGCAATGGCTGGAGCTGCACTGAACTGAAGCCAGGAGCCAGGAACTTCTTCCAGGTCTCCCACATGGGTGCAGGGCCTCAAGGACTTGGACCATCTTCTACTGCTTTCCCAGGCAATAGCAGAGAGCTGGATTGGAAGTAGAGCAGCCAGGTCTCGAAACCAGTGCCCATATGGGATGGCGGCATTACAGGTGGCAACTTTACCTGATACGCCACAGCACCGCCCCCCCCTTAACATTTTAGAGGTAATTTTACTTAATTTATACTCAGTAAACTCTTTATCAAGGGGAAAGGGAGGACGGGAAGGAGAAACAGCAGGATGAACTGGACTCCACTCCCTTATAAGCCCCAGTCTCAATACAGATTGTGAGCTCAGGTCTCAGCTTTTTGAGCTGACTACCTGGCCTGCCAGGCATATTTTTCACATTAAACCATGTAACCTTTTTACCACAGTTCTCTGTCTTGTATCAGTACTCTTTTTGCACAGAGACAAGAACCTATTTTACCTGGTAAGCCAGGTATATTTTTCCTCATTTACCACTGTTTTCTGTCTTACATCAGAACTTTTTTTTGCATGGAGACAAGAACCTATTCCACCATCTCTGCTAACAGTACCACATCGCCAAGGGTCTTTGAGCATGGGCTTCTAGCTCTGCAAGGCCAACCCAACCACATGCAAGAGGCCATGACAATCAGTGATGAGAGCATCTGTGAAAATTCAGCACCAAGACTGATGGACACCCTGACAGAGCCCCAGGCAGGGAAGACTCTGCCCCCTGGAGCTTCCTGCATCTGCCCTGCCACCTGCCACTGCACTCCACACATCAGGGCACTCACTGGAAGCAACTGATGGGATTTTTCTTTAGAAATCCCATGAATGCGCAGAGCCTACTCTGCTCGTGTACTGCTTCTCGCAGGGCCCTGGCCCTAGTGTGGCTCTCAGGCAACCCATGATCTGCCTGGCTTCTTGCCAAGCTCTGCCGGGCAGAGCTCAGAGCCCTGGGGAAAGTCACCAGCCCACCACCCAGTACCTGGGAGTCGTGGTTTTGTCTCAGTGCTCCACTCCAGCATCTTATGAGATTGCTAGGGCAACTCTGGGAGTTGATCAGGCTCCCCTTCTGCCATCTGTGGCAGGTCCTCCAAACCAGTTGAACCTGGGTTCCTACCAGTTCCAATGGACAATGCTTCTGAGACTAGTTCCTGCACCAACGGGGTTCCATTGTGCTTCCAGGGTTGGGATCCCTGCATGCCAGGGGACAGCCACCACCCCCCCCCCCATGGAGCAAGTGGTCCCTTGGTATCAAGAGAGTTTACCACCCACACCAGGGGCCCTATGCCCCTGAAGACAATGGAGGTGGAAAACCCATCATCCAATCATGGACCAGCCCCCAGAAAAATGTAGCAGGATTTGTGTAACGACACAAGACACCCAGGCCTCTTAACAGGAAGTAGTATTTTATTATGTAGGCATAAAGCCCAGGGGGAATTTGGTACCCAAAATCCTGAGCCCTGAACAAAGAAGGGTTTTTCCTTACATATGGTTTTAGCTTCTTTGTCTCCCTTATATGTTTACCTGCATAAGTTTGATTGGATATTCTAATGGTGGCCACAGGACTGATACAATACTGAGCATGCAAACATAGTTACTGAAGTTTTTTGGTTTTTTTTTTTTTTTTCCACACATCCTGAGCCATAAGCTGTCTGGCAGGCAGGGGTTAACATCATTGCTCTGTACTGGCAAGCAGCAGAACCTGAAGTGGTTACATATGAGCAGATAGGGACTACAGTTGAAGCATTCATAGGCAGGCAGATAACAGCCACATTTCATTCCCAGGACAGATACCTCCCTTTTTCTTCTTCTAACCTTGGGAAAGACTCTACCACAACTTTAATCATGTCAGTTAGAAACAATATTAATTAAAAGACAAAGGCCTCTGCCACACAGAAAGAGCCAGAATATGTTATCAGAATAACAAGACCCTCTTGTTAACCTCAGGTAACCTGACAGTAAATTAAAATAGAAGATATTTTTTTTATTTTCCCCTGAGTCACATCAATTTATAAATTGACTATTATAGTAAAAAGTAGAAATTTTGTTGAATATCAAGCAATATAACCAATATTTACATGTTTACCAAGTAGTCCTTTGATATTTGAATTACAATTAATTAATCTTAAAAATATAATATAGATTTATGAAGCCAAAGAAAAGAAGACTTTACAATTTCATCTAATTAAATTATTTGTAACCATGAAAACAGTCACACTACCCCACAGGTCAAAATTTGCTAAAAAACAAAACACTTAAATACATCCAAAGTATATTTCACAATCCCCTTTATTAATGCACGAAAGCATTTAAAGCTACACCCTCGGTGATTAAATACTGTGAGAAACAGGCTCAAGAAGTAAGGACTTGGAAATTCCTGATGACAATATGGTGGTGGGAGTTCATCAATACCTTCATAAATATCTTCCAGAGCAGGATAAAGCAGACGCGAAGGAAATCCTATTCCCATCTTGGAGTCTGATGGAGAAGTTTAAACCGAAATTGACAAGTCCCAAACCACAGTTCAAAGCTGAAGAATCTGGACAATCCAAGAAAGGTGTCTCGATGTCACACCAGGGTTTTTTTTGATAGTGTTCGTATTCAGTCTTGAGAGAAGATATAACACAGGTGAAGATGGTAGTGTAGAGGGTTCTGGAGCTGAGATGTAGATATTCTGCTTCCAGACAAAATGAAAGTAATGTCTTCAGTCAGCCAAAGGTCTTTTGCTGTCACGAGGACGCTGGAAAAGCTGGGCACGAGGAGCCTACGCAGTGAGAACAGCCCCGCCACAGAGGGCAAGAGTCAGTGGAGGAGCTCCTGATATACTACTGGGTCTGCCTCTCATTGGTGGAAATTCTGGGTGGGGCTGATTACATCAACAGTGAATTGAATTGTGACATCATAGAACGTGTAAGTACTGACATGTTTGTTACTGAGCTATGTATTCATTATAAACCACTAAGCTAGGTTGTAACGTCAAGAAGTTTACAGTGTACCAGAAGATATAAACAGCAGCAACAACAAAATACAAGATAGATATGCTAAAATACAGAAATATTCCTGATGCCAAGGAAAGACAGGAAGGACTAATTAACTAACTCTAGGTGTGCAGTTTTAGACAGGGCTTCCCAAATAAAGTCTTTTCTCAGCTGGGTCTTCAGTTATGGGATGGAGTTTCCCTGGGGAACTAGGAAGGGGTCAAGAAAAGGGGATTTTACAGATGTCATTCTAGACAAAAAGGACAGTCCAGAAGCACAGACAAGTGAAAGGGGGGAAATGACTGGCAATGAGGTTCACGTACAAAGCACATTTCAGATCTCAGAGTAATGTAATTTTTCATGGCGTATTATGACCTCCTTACTCATTAACCCTTAGAGAATGAAAACTATCTGTGTAAGAATACTTTCAAGCCATCATTAATGTTGGATATCCCTAAAATCTAGGCAACATAATATATTCCATGAAATTCTATGGATTTGTTTTCTGTAACATCATTGCTGATCTCCTTGACATTTTCTCCATGTCTTTGACTGCATTTAAACTTCATTTTCTTCCCTCTCTAGTCTTCTCTGAAAAGCCTTAGCTCATAAATTGGACAGCTTTAGGTATACCATACTGAGTATTCCCAGAATATCATGTCCACTACCTCTGTCAAATCATTTAACTTGTAATGAAACGTTTTGTTTTTGTCTCTTTCTACTATACAGTGAATTCCTAGTTATTAATATATAAAAATCTCAATTAAATTAGTACAAGTTGAACAAACAGGATGGAATCACACCTTTGAAGATAGATACACACATGCAAACATACATATATAGATATAGATGGATGATAGATTATAGATATAGATAGATGGGTGACTGGATACATATTCAAATCTCAATTATCAACTGCATCACAGCATTAATATCACGAAGCTTCAGTGGCTTCTTTTGCTTTCTTTTTTTTAAAGATTTATTTATTTACTTGAGAGGCAGAGTTAGAGAGAGAGGGAGAGACAGAGAGGTCTTCCATCGCTGGTTCACTCCCTAAATGTCCACAACTGCTGGCTGGAACTGGGCCGATCTGAAGCCAGGAGCCTGGAGCTTCTTCCAGGCCCAAACACTCAGGCCATATTCAACTGCTTTCCCAGGTCATCAGCAGGGAGCTGGATCACAAATGGAGAAGCCAGGACTCAAATCAGCACCCATATATGATGCTTGTGCCGCAGGTGGATTCTTAACCTACTATTCCACAACACTAGCCCTTTTTGTTTTCTTTTAATCTCTACTTTGGAGCTACTTTCTAAGGTTATTGTAGGGAATACATAAAATAATCTATGTATAGTTTCCTGGAAAAATACTTAACTAATGCAGTTTTACTCTTATTTCATAAATTTGAGATTTATTCAAGATACTATGAATATATAATAGTGAATATTGTAAATTATATATTATTCATGTATAATATAATGAATATAAATTGATACTTTAGCAGGCTAAACCAAAAAAAAATGGTTCATCCTGATAGAAGTAGAGCATCATTTAATAAAATTCAATAAATACTTCTCAAATATGGAAATAAAAATGCCCTATCTTGGGGCTGGCATTGTGGTGTAGCAGGTGAAGCCACCAGCATTGACCCATTATCCCATAGGGATGCCGGTTCCAGTACCAGCTTTTCCACTTTCGATCCAGCTTCCTACTAGCGTGCCTGAGAAAGCAGTGGAAGATGGTGCCAGTGCTCGGGCCCCTGCACCCACATGAGAGACTTAAAAGAAGCACCCGGTTCCTGCCTCGGATTGGCCCAGCTCCAGAAATTGTGGCCATTTAGGGGATGAACCAGTGGATGGAAGACTTTTTCCCTCCATCTCTCCCTCTCTGTCTTGTAACTCTGCCTCTCAAATAAATAAATAAAATCTTTTAAAAAACTGTATATATTAATTCTGATTCCAAAATCAGACAAGGACACACAAGAAAACTGCAGACTGATACTCCTTATAAATATAGTTGCCAAAATCATCAACAGAATGTTAGCAAACTGGATTCAGCAACATATAAAAAGGATTTAACACCATAATAACTGTGTTACCCTAGCAAAGAAGAGTTGGTTCAGCATGTGAAATTCAGTCATATTAATAAAGTAAAGGACAGAAACTACCTGGTAACTTCAGTAGACACCAAAAAAAATTGGCATTTCAAGAAATATAACACAGTTTCATTTTAAAAATAGCAAAGGAATAGAAGGACTCAATGTAGACCTAATCAAGAGCTTTGTGAAAAGTGAATGTTTGTGTAGTGTGGAATTCACATGCCTACATGTTTGTTCTGTTTATTTGAGTTAGAGACTTTTGATTCATATTGAAAATAGAAGATTTCAGTACATAATGAAATTAAACTTCAAATGTTCAAGTTCCTGATTAAATTTTCTTTGTGGTAAGGTGAAATGCTGTATAAATTTGTCTATTTTTTCCAATATTGTTTTTGATGAATGCTAATGGCTATCCTTATTAATATGCTTTTCTTATACAGCTAAAGCTTTTTGTATGCCTGGAATAGTTTTCAATTCCCAGCCTATCTCTGATAACTTCAAACAACAGCCTTGAACATAAGACTAAATCATGCCTAGCAATCATTCCTTCGACCATACCTGAGTTTCATCCTTCCTAGCTCTCTGGCTCAGAGACTTTGTGTTAGAAAATATAAAGGTTTCTTCAATACTGGACTCCTGAAACACATTAACATATTTCCAATTTTTTAAAATATTTTGAGGGGCTGGTGTTTTGGCACAGTGGGTTAAGATGCTACCTGCAATGCTGGCATCCTATATGGGCACTGGTTTGAGTCTCAGCTGCTCCACTTCTGATCCAGCTGCTTGCTAATGAGTCTGAGATAGCAGTGGAAGATGGCCCCAAGTGCTTGGGCCCCTGCACCCACATGGGAGATCTGAATGGAGTTTTAGCTCCTGGCTTCGGCTCGGCCTTGGCCCTGCCCCTGCCCCTGCCCCTGCCCCTGCCCCTGCCCCTGCCCCTGCCGTGAACCCTGGGGAGTGAACCAGTGGGTGGAAGATGGATCTCTCTCTCTCTCTCCCCCTCCCCTCTCCGTCTCCCTCTCCCTCTCCCTCTCTCCCTGTCACTCTGCCTTGCAAATAAATAAATGATAAAAAAGAAATTTGAGAAAGTTTTAGAGAAAATTTTTCTATTGTTTTTAAAGATTTAATTATTTATTAGAAAGGCAGAGAGAGATCTCCCATTCAGTGGTTCACTCCCCAAATGACCAAAACAGCCAGGGCTGTGTCTGGCTGAAGCCATGAGCCTGGAACTCCATCTGGGTCTCCCATGTGGGTGGCAGAATCCCAGATATTTGGGTCACGTTCTGCTACTTTTCCCAGGTGAATTAACAGGGATCTGATTCAAAAGTGGAACAGCAGGAGTGGAACCAGAGCCCATATGGGATGCCAACATTGCAGTTGGAGGCTTAACCCTCTGTGCCACAACAATGGACCTGAAAAATATTTTTAAATAATACTAATTTAACTTTAAACCTTAACTTAACATTTGTATATATGTACAAGTATATATGTGTGTGTGTATATGGAGTTTTAGCTATGGATCAATGTCACTTTCTAGAACCCTTTAAAAACTTTGGAAGGAGTTTCTATTTTGCTTTAAAATTACCCACTTTTAATCTGTTCTCATAATTCTGCAGAGTGAACTGTCTGAATTGTAAATAAATAAAAAAGCATAATAGTTTAGGATGTGGGGATGTTTGCAAATTAGGCATACGAAAATTAGTCAGTATTGATTTTAACCCATGATATAAAAAGAAAACATAGGGGCATTCAAGGTCAGAGGCAGTGGTTCATTGAGAGATGTGTTTCCAAGCTGTTGGTGATTACTGCAAGTAACCCAAAGGATTGATAACTAGAGAAAACAGATGTGAGTAGAGGTTACCAGTTCACAAACAATTGTTCCTAAGGTAATTTGACTAAAAGGTAGAGATACTATTTCTTCAAATTAAATGCTGCTTTGAGTGGTCTTTTTTTAATATTTATTTATTTATTTGAAAGTCAGAGTTACAGAGAGGCAGAGGCAGAGAGAGAGGTCTTCCATCTGCCAGTTCACTCCCCAGATGGCCACAATGGCCGGACCTATGCCAATCCAAAGCCAGGAGCCAGGAACTTCTTCTGGGTCTCCAACATGGGTGCAGGGGCCCAAGGACTTGGGCTTTTCCAGGCCATTGCAGAGAGCTGGATGGGAAATGGAGCAACCAGGACTCGAACCAGCACTCACATGGGATTTGGGCACTGCAGGCGACAGCCTTACCCACTACGCCACTGTGGCAGCCCCTTGAGTGGTCTTAAAGCATGGTTGCTACATGATGTTTTAAGGACTCTGCCTGGTTCCTGACAGATGTTTATGATACTAGAATCGGAAGCTACTGATTTGGACTTTGATAATTGTTTTATAAATATTAATTTAAGATAGAAGGGAATTGGTTTTATATATTTTTAATTTTATTTCTGTATTTTATCCATTTGAAAGGCAGAGAGAGAGACAGAGAGAGAGAGAGAGAGAAATAAAGAAATATCTTCCATTCACAGTTTCATCTCCCAATGCCCATTACAACCAGGGCTGGGCAGGCCAAAGCTAGGAGTCCAGAACTCATTCCAGGTCTCCCATGTGGGTACAGTATTTGAGCCATCCCCTGTTACCTCCCAGAGTATGCATTAACAGAAAGCTGAAACCAGGAGTCAGGATTAAAACCTAGGCACTCCAAGAAAAAATGAGGACATCCCAGGCAGTGTCTTAACTACTAGGCCAAGCTTTTCCATGATAATTGATTTTATATGTTAACATCCTGTGTTTAGTTTAAAATAATGTAGCCCATCAAATTCCATGGAAATTAATAATTCACCAAGAGAAGGTGGAAACAGTGGTCAATGAAATATTGGTGATGATGATTTACTTGGTCATAAATAAGTCATTCATTACTTAGAATATTAATCTTTGATGAAACCTACATTAAAATGAAATACTGCATTTTAGTATTTATGAGCATGCTATTAAATTAATCACTGAGTATAATTATTCAAAAGATCCTTTAGCATTTACTTTAGTTTTCCCGAAAATTGGCATGACTGAATGGCCATGTCACTAACCATTCAAAAACTTAGGAGAGTAGCAAATTTTGATATTACAAGTATCATCAAGACTAAATTATGAATACAAGATGGGCTTCTTAAGATTATTTTTTATTTTATTGACTTAGAAATCACTTTATATCAAAGACATAGTCAAATGGATTTTATTTTTTTCCTCTGAAAATAAAGTACCAGGGGCAGCCTGGCAGTTAAGGCACCAGTATTGGAGGGCCTGGGGTTTTGATACTGGACTCTACATCAGACTCCCAGCTTTCTGTTAACCTGGACCCTGGGCCGCAGCAGTAATGGCTTAAGTAGCTGAGTTCCCGATAGCCACGTGGGAGACCTGAATTGAGTCTTGGTTCTGGCTTCAGCCTCTGACTCACTGCTGTTCTGGGGGGTGAACCAGTGGAAGGGAATACTGTCTATATCTGTCTCTTCCTCTCTCTGTCTTTCTTGGTCTCTCTGCCTCTCATGAAACTACAGGAATCAAAAAATAGAATATCAGATTAAGGACACACTTAATGTAATTAAGTAAAGCCAA
Organism: Oryctolagus cuniculus; assembly: GCF_964237555.1. Lineage (NCBI taxonomy): Eukaryota > Metazoa > Chordata > Mammalia > Lagomorpha > Leporidae > Oryctolagus > Oryctolagus cuniculus. The sequence goes on along the minus strand of NC_091453.1, from coordinate 78,662,056 downwards.
AAGCAAAATCAGACAATATAGCTACATAAAGCCACAATTATGTCTTATTTCCTTGCCTGCATCCTTTCTTTCCCCCACTACTGAAAGAATAGTCATAAAAGTATAAATATAGCAGAAATATTCATTTATATCTATTTAGTTAGGCAGAGAACTCTAGAAAAATATGCATAATTTCTTTTTAATCCTTATCCCATTCCACTAGTTATGGTACATAAAATTGTGGAGGCTTCCATCCAACTCTATAGAAAGTGTCAACACAGACATGGAAATCTTTGGCATGCATCCATAAGCATGACCTTGAGGTCAGCTTGAAAGGAACTCGCTTCATAAGAAATCATATGGAAAGCTCCAGGGAATATGGGTGGTGGGGTTGTCTTAGGGGATGTTTATAGATTGTAATTAATCCCCACAGATGTCAATTCCTAGCAGAACTTCAGGCTCGCAAAGTTTTACAGGTAGAAAATTCTCAGGTTAAGAACCTTCAGATGAGCAGTACGTAGGCAAAATTTGCTTAGCTGAATCAACAAGAATGATAGAATCTTTCTCTAGCTGAGTTTATTTCAGTATGTGGTGGTTACACTGCATAGTCACAGAATCTCAAATCTCAAGATACGGGGTTGGCTTGGTGGTGCAGTAGGCTAAGCCACCACTTGGGATGCTGGCATCCCATATGAGTGCTGATTTGAGCTACAGTTGCTCTGCTTCCAATCCAGCTCCCTCTTAATGCATCTGGGAAGCAACAGAAGATGATCCAAGTACTTGGGCCCCTGCCACCCATGTGAGAGACCCAGAAAGAGTTCTGGGCTCCTGGCTTCTGCCCAAGGTGCTGTGGGCATTTGGGAAGTGAACTAATGGATAGGAAATCTCTCTCTCTCTTCCTGTCTCTCTCTCTCTCTCTCTCTCTCTCTCTCTCTCTCATCTCTTTCTCGCTCTCCTTCTCTCTCTATGTGTGTATGTGTGTATGTGTGTGTGTGTCACTCTCTCTTACTCTCTCTCAATCTTTTTTAATAAGTAAATAAGTCTGTTTTAAAGATCTCAGGACGATGCTTCTAGGCCTGCATTTTGAGCAATTAACTTGTGATACATGTGGGATAATTAATTTCAAGTGGGATAACTACCCAAAAAAAGTGCATACAGGTCATCTAGGGTCTTGCATCCATCTTTGCTGCCACTGTAGTATAAGAAACCTGTTTCTATTATTTACAGGGAGTCAGGGTATACCCTGGAGGGTGGTTGTAACTCAGAAAACATCTTGACACCTGTAACTGTCAGGTTTTCCTCCTTTTGATTAAGTTGGTGAGAAATGATAGTTTTGAGATACAGGGTTTAGATTTCAGAAAGAGGTGAGCTGCTAGTCGGAAGGCTTCTAGTTCACTTAGACTGTTGGTAATTATGGCCAGTTCAACAGGAAGAGAAGATCAGGCAGAAGAGGCTTTCATGACATCATTCACACAGTGAAGCATGGATCGATCAGCGGTGAGTCCCTCAACAGGAAGCAGAAGTTCATGGTGCAGCAGTTAACCTTCACATGGGCAGGGAGGTTGAACATCCTGCATAGTGCTGCCAAGAAATCCCTATTTCATACCAAGGGGGGGCTGGCTGGTTGCATATGTAGGATGTCCCATCTCCCAGCCCACTTCATCATGCCAGACACCAGAAAAATACCCTCCTTCGCTGAAGAGACATAAATCTGCATGTTAAGGAAGCAGAGACTGAGCTACATCATTAGGAAGGCACTCTGTAAAATGTATTTAGTAGATGGAGACCACTGAGTGCTATGACCTTGGTTTAAAGGAGGTAGTGGGTCCATGATGGATCTATAAGCTCAGGGCCACTAAATCCACATTAAGCTGTATTAGCTGGCTCAAGGATCAACAGAGTCACATGCGACTTCACTGGCTGTACAGAGAATGCCTCCAGAGTTACCTTCTGCTCTCAGCACTTCACCAAGGTAGTTGAACTTAGTAGTTGGACTTAGTTATTTAGGCTTGTCAGAGGCAGAATAACTACAGGGAGAGAGAACCCAATAAATGTAGAAAAAAGCAAAGGTTACAGTCTGAAAAGCAGAAATGAAAAAAAAAAAATGAGTCTCAAAATAAGGAACTGGATATTTGGATGCAATATTCCAAAGAAGACCCAATATTTCTGAGTGAAAAAAAAAAAAAACAATTTCAGACAAGAATCGAATTACAAGGGGGTTGGTATAATACCAAGGGGGAAAGTTAGTGGCATGCCCCCCCAAATATTTAGAAAATATAATTGACAGCAGACATAGGAACCAGTCATAGCCAGGGAACTCAATCAAGCGCAAGGTGATAGGAAATATCAAGAGGAGGGCTTAGCTCTCAAAACCATGGGGAAAGGAATTAGATAGTGAAGCAAAATCCAGCCAATCCTAAGGGTTCTTATGATTATGGATTCTATGGGAAATATATAATCTGAAAATAAAATAAGTTATGTAAACTAAATTTAGCTTTGTAAATAATGTACTATTATTACATAATTTTCTAGTGTTCTCAATAGATTGCTGAAATTTCACTATGCAAATGCATCAAGGTACTTCAAAAAGTTTGTGGGAAAATGGAATTAAAAGATTATTTGGGTGCAAACATTTTTTTAGTTACATACATAATTTTTCATAGTATGCATTTTCCATGAAATTTTTAAAGACCCCCTGTATTTGGAATGATTAGGAAATACTGCCAATAAACAATCAGTTCTGTGTACAGCACCAAGTTGAGTAATAGGATATTATCAAGTTTTCCAGACTTTAAGTTAGGAATCATGGTAAGCAGGCCATTTCCAAAGACTTCCAAGTTATAAAAAGTGCATTCAAATCTGGATTATGTTTCCAGTCAACAAACATGGCTGTGGTACTTTTCAGTGGGTGGCAAAGTGGGCCAATCAGAGTGAGGAAAAGGCTGAATCAGGATTTGGGATTTGAACTATTTGTATCCTTTTATTTTCCCAGGCAGCACAGACTCCACTGGAATTCTGGGCTCAATGTGTGGTTCCAAAACTTTGTAGTTTCATCTCTAAGGACTCCAAAATTCTATGTAAATATATAGACATACTATTGTTTATAATATTCCCTTATAGCTTTCAATGGTGTCATTCATCTTGGTAATTTGTATTTTCTATGTTTATTTCCTGGTCAATGTATTAAGTGATTCATCAATTTTATTGATCTTTTTTAAAACACCAGCATTTAATTTCATCAAATATTATTACATTTTCTCAATTTCATTTATTTCTGCTTTTATGTGTTTTCATTTCTTGTAACACTTGGATTTAATTTTCCATTCTTTGTGTAGAGCTTTAATTTGGAAACTCAGATAATGGATGTGAGATTTTCTTGTTTTCTAAAATCCTTGTAAATCATTAGTGCTAGAAATTTCCCAATGAGTATTGCTTTACCACATCATACAAATTTTATGTACTTTATTTTCATTTAGTTCAAGTTGTTTTCTCATTTCACTTGAGCCTTTCCTCTTTGAGACATGAATTATTTACAAGTGTGTTGTTTAGTATCCAAATATCTGGACACTTTCAAGATATTTTCCTGTTATTGATATTATATTAATTTTTATAGTTAAAGAACACACATTATCTGAGTTCAGCAATTTAATTTCTTGATAGTAATTTTATGGCCCACAATTTATCTTTACTGTTTGATATTCCATGAGCTCTTGAAAAGAATGTGTATTGTGCTTACTGATGTATTTTATAAATGTCAGTTAGGTTAAGTTTGTTGAAATGTTATAGACTTCTAAGTTTGCCAATTTTATGTCTTTTTGTTCTTCCAATTACTGAAGAAAGAATGTTGTAATCTTGAAGTATAATTGTGACTGTACTTTTGATGTCTTCTTTCTGTTCTATCTTTTTTATCTTTTTATTATTCATGAAATTTGAAGCCCTGTTATTAGGTACTAACTACTTAGGATTGTTATATTCCCTTGATGAATTGACATATTTATAATTAGAAAATGTTCTTTGTTATCCCTGGGAATATTATTTTATCTGAAATCCACTTTGACATTAATATAGCAATTCCAGGATTTTTTTTGTCATATTTGCCTGGCAAACTTTTTCATCTCTTTAACTACCTGTCAAACTATATTATTATATTAAATGTGTAGGGTTCCTTACAGACAGCATAAAATTAATTTTTTTCTCATTTTGAACCCAAGCATGCTTATCAGTCTTTAAATTAGTGTGTTTATACCATTTGCATTTTAAAAAATTATTGACTTATTTGATCTTATGTATGCCTTTTTTGTTTCCAATTTATCCTTTCTCCTTTCCATTCCTTTGTTTTCTGATTCTAAACTAGTATGGATTTTTTTTGTCTTTTATTTGAATATTCCATTTTTATTGATCAATCTACTTTTTGATATATTTCATTGTACAGTTTTGGGTTATTGCTTTTGTTTTATTAGACTTTGCTCTCTGATTAAAATTTACATGCATAGGTATGTTTCACAATGTCCTTATAATTAATATTTTATCACTTCAAGTGAAACATAAAAAATTTATAAACATATGTGTCTTCTTACCTTCCCATTTTTAAAATTTTTCGAAGTTTATTTGTTTTTATTTATTTGAAAGGGAGGGAGAGAGGGAGAGGAAGAGAGAGGTAGAGGGAAAGAAGGAGAGGGAGAGGGAGAGGGACCCATCCACTGGTTCACTTCCCAAATGCCCGCGACACCTGAGGCTAAATCAGGCTTAAGCCAATAGCCAGGAACTCAGTTTGCTCTCCCATGTGAGTTGCAGGGACCTAACTACTTAAGCTATCACCTGCTGCCTTTCAAAGTGTACATTAGCAAGAAGCTGGGATGGAGAACTGAGCTGACTTGAACATAGTCATTCTAATATGGCATGTGGGCATCTCAAGCAGTGGTTTAATGTACTAGGCCACAACGCCTGCCCCTACTTTTTGCCTCACTTGTACTATGGATCACATCTTGCACACATTAAGAACCTTTCTAGATGGCATGTTAATTTTTGCTGCTGGCAATCAAATGCATTTTGAAGATGTAAGATAAAATAGTCTGTTAGATTTTCCTAGCTATTCACCATTTCTGTTTTTCTTTCTTCATTCCTGAAGTTTCGAAATTTTTCTATACTGTAATTTCTTTTTCCTAAGGAACATCCATTAGCATCTTTTAGAGCAAGTCTCCTGGTGGTAAGATCCTTTGTTTCCTGTCTTCTGAGAATTTATTTATTTAACACTCATTTATGAAAGATATATTCATTAGATATGAAATTTTGAATTAGCATTTCTTCTCTTTTAGTATTCAAAACTTGTTTTTATACTTCCTTCTGGTCTGCATGATTTCTGACAAAAACTGTGCATTTATTCAATATTGCTCACTTCCTATAAAGGATAACTTTTCTTGGGATGCTTTCAAAAAAGTTTCTTTTAATCAATTGCTTTTATCAAGTTAGTTATGTTGCATCTAGGTATGCTTTTCTTTTAATTTAACCATTAGTTTTGCAGAACATCCTAAATCTATAAATCCTTTTTTTATTACCATGGGTTTTGGACCATTATTTTATCAAATATTTTTTCTTTATCCATCTTTTTCCTCTTCTAAGATTTTAAAGATGCAAATATTAAGCATATAGCTATTGCCCCATAGGTCCCTACTATGTTTATTTATTTTTAATTTTTTCCTCATGGTTATTCAGATTGGGTAAAACTATTGACCTACTTTTGATTTTCAGGACCCTTCACCTGTCATTTCTATTCTATGGAGCCTATTCAATGGTTATTTTATCTTTCAGATATTGTATCTTTTCAGCTTTAACTTTTCACTTAACTTTTAAAATAAACTCTAGGTCTTATTTGAGACTTCCATCTTTCTATTCACTTTGAGAGAGTCCCCCAGCTTCCTTCAGTGAGCATGATTATGGTAGCTGCTTTGAAGTATGTGAATTCCAACATCTGGGTCACCTTAAGGTTGTTACCCTTGATTCTTTTCTCCTTTAGAATTTTTGAGACTTTTCTGACTCTGTGTACACTTCAGTAAAATATTTTGTACCTTTGGAGCTTTGAATATTTTGTTTTGAGATCCCAAGTCTTTTGAGGTAAAAGTCATGGAAGAAATAATTATTCAATGACCATTTGAAAGTGTGTAACTCAGAGATATTTAGTATGTTCACAGTCTGTTCAATCATCACCTCTATCTAGTTCCAAGATACTTTTATAACCTCATTTAAAAAATCCCATATCCATTAAGCATTGGCACATAGTTCCTGATTCCCTAGACCCTGGTAAACACTAGAATTTAACTATTCTGGATATTTCCTATAAAAGGAATCATATAGTACCTAAGATTTTATATCAGCTTCTTTCCCTTGGTATAATGCTTTTGAAGCTCATCTTCACTGCATTGTGTATTAGTAACTAATTTTTTTAATGTCTGAATAATGTCCTGTTATATGGGTATAACACTGTATTTTTCTATATATTAGTTGATGGACATTTGCATTCCTTCCACCAATTTGACTATACAAAATGTGCCACTATGAGTGTGAGCATTCATATATAAATATTTGTCTGTTTTCAAATCTTTGAGGCAAAATGTCCTCAAAGTTCTTTCATGTGGTAGCCCTTGACTGAATTTCTTCCCCTTTGATGACTAATACTCTGTTTTTCTATTCATCTATTGATGAACATGCAGGTTGTGTTAACCTCTTGACAACTGTGGATAGGGCTAATTCTAATTCTGAAGTTGGGTATACAGATATCTCTTCAAGAGCCAGATTTCAGTTCTTTGTGACTTGAAGCCAGGTTCTTAATCTTCTTCTGTTGTTGTGTACTTCTTGCAATGAGACCTGCCCCACAGGTAAAATGGTGAGAAAAATCAAAGCATATTTTTGAGTAGTCACTCCATACTTTTCAGACCATGGGATGCTCTTTTTCTAGTTCACTCAGTCAAAGAGAAGGATTTTTTTTTGTTTAAAATGTTAAATGTGGGGCAGACACTGTAGCACAGCTGCTTAAAACATGGCCTACAATGCCAGCATCCCTTTCTGGGTGCCTGTTCAAGTGTCAGCTGCTCCACTTCCAATCCATCTCCATGCTAATGCACCTGGGAAAGTAGCGGAGGTTGGCCTAAGCCCTTGGGCCCCTGCACCAACATGGGAGTCCTGGAAGAAGCTCTGAGCTCCTGGCTTCAGCCTGGACCACCTCCTGGGCATTGCCACCATTTGGGGAGTGAACCAGCAGATGGAAGATCTCTCTCTCTCTCTCTCTCTCTCTCTCTCTCTCTCTCTGTGTGCGTGTGTGTGTGTGTGTGTCTGTCTGTCTCTCCTTCTCTCGCTCTGTAACTCTGCTTTCAAATAAATAAATAAATCTTAAAAATAATTTTTTTTAAAATGTTACATGCCTGCACAGCTCCTCCTAGTGTTTCCACTGTAGGTAGACAGTCTAGTGGTTTATGCTTGCTGAGTTTATGACAAGAGAAACAAAGAGAAACCAAGAAATAATTTCTCTGTCTCACACCTGCCATCCTTGTAATCTGAGTAGAGACCATTTCTCTTGGAAGGTTCTTTCTTCACACTCACTGCACAACTCTCAGAATTTTGACTGCTCTAAAGTCTAAACCAGGAGATCAATCAATATTTGATTTTTATTTTCTTGCCCAGCCAATCTGTTATTATTTACTTTTAAAATTCCACAAGTACTTGCTCTATGTGTTTGTCCATAGGGTTTAGTTGTAATCTGTAAGAAAGAGTATGAAATATATGAACACCTGTTTGCCAGAATTACAATAGTAACTTTGTAATAAAAATAATTTTTGTCATTGTATGCTTTTGTTTTATGAAAATACAATTAATTCACTTTGTACATTATGACTTTTTATTCAACAATCTTTCTAAACTCACTTAAGACTCATGATTTAAATGGAAAGTTGTTTTGTTTTTCTGTTTAATTCTAAATGTTCCTGTTAATTTAATTTACTGTAGAAAACTAATAGGTAATTTTATTACATTTCAGAATGGATGGTAAGATGGTGGACATTCGTTTCTCTTTCTAAACTCAAGGGAACATTATCAGCATCTATTAAATATTATATAAGCTATAAATATTGGCAGATATTCTTTAGGAAACTAAAGAAGTAAGCACATAATCCTGGAAGTTTGTGTTATCTAGGAACCATGCTGAATTATATTATAAATTTTCTGTGTATGACTTAGTTTTATACTTTATTTAATGATATATCATCAAGTTTTATTTTCAAAGTAATATTGGTCTAATGAAGTACGTTGGGAAATAATCCCCTTACTTACTCAAAGAATTGGTATGATTTGTTATTTTTTCTTACATATTTCATATTACAAGTAAATACATTTGAATTTTATATTTTCCTATGCAAAGAAAATAGTACACTCTTTAATTTGATTAGATGTAGATTCACATCTTTCCATGAGATTTCACAGTCATTTTTAAATGTAATTATTGTGCTTATTTTAATAAGATTTTTGTAAGATTTTTGTGAACTCCATCACTGTTGCAAATAAACAAATTTCCTTTTTCCATTTCTAGAAGTTGCTGTTATTTCAGTTAAACCTCCAGATTATTGCATATTTATCTTGTATCCAGACAACCTATAAATTCTTTCTGGTAAATCCAGTACTGTTTTTAGAAGAGCCTCAGATTTTCAAATCTTGTAGTCATATCACCAATAAACAAGAAGTAATGTTATCTCTTGTCTTCCAAAGGCATAGATGTCAGTTCACACTTTGTAAACAATAAAATAATGATAATGAGATAGGAGGTAATAGTATCCTGTACACTTCCTGAATTTAATATGATTTAAATGCATGTGCTACATTGCTGCTTATAATATTTGCTTTAGGGTTTTGATAAATTCTCTTTAACACATTTTAATAGGGCTTATTTCATTCTCATATAATTATAGTCTTCATTAAGAATAGGTTCAGTATTTAATGAAATTATTCTTCAACATCTATTTCAAGATTATAAAAATTGTTCACAAATGTTAATATTATGGATTCTATTGGTAGATTTATGATGTTGATCTCCTTTACATTACTGGAATAATTCATGTTCTTTCATGATTATACTATTATTTACCTATTATTATACCTATTATTCTTTTGACACTTTACTAAACTCTATTTGTTAATATTTTGTTTCAAACTTTGAGGTCCCATCAGTGTATCTAGTCTCCTGTTTTAGTATTTTGTGGGTTTTGCCACTCACATTACTGCTTTGTGAAATATACTAGGGAACTTTTAAATTTTTCTGGTTATTCATCTTTACAGTAATTTCAGTGGTGGATACAATCTCAGGAGGTTACAAGAAAATGATGAACAATAATTAACACCCATAAACACTTTGAGAAGAAGAATTTGTAGTGATTTATTTTATTATTGCCATGGTTGCCTTCTAATAATTAGTAGTTTGACTGCTGGTATCACTAAATGAGCTTCTATTAGGCCAACGTTTCAGTAGATAAAAGCAATAATCAGAATGAGCAAAACACAGAAAACAAATGACTGAAGATACTACAGAAGAATCTGTAGCACAGATTCTGGAGAATATCAACAACTGGAGAAAAGAACAGCATTGGTTGAGTTTTCAAATTTCATGACTTATACCTTAAGAGAAAAAGACACTCTCTGCCGTGACAGGTGACTGGACAAATGTAAAATATCTTCCTGCTGTGGTGCCTAAGGCACCTGAGGAAGCTGAGGAAATCTCAAAACTGAAAGATGAAGAAGCATATGGAAAAGGGTAGAGACGGAGTAAGAGAAGCACAGATTCTTGCTCAAGAAACCATAAACTCTTCTCAAATCTCTAGTTGACCTCTAAACTGTACTTTCCTGGGTGTATACTTCAAGTAGCCTAAGAACATAAATGAACTGGAGTGAAATGTAGGTCTAAGAGACAGAGACTGCAATTTGAACCCAACCGTTCTAATGGCCTAGGAAAACAAAAATATTAACACTCTTTAGGGTAAACTTAAATTCAGTATCTCAACAATATAGTATTCACAATGTTTAGTTTATAATATAAAATTTTTTCATTATAAGAAGAGGTGGGAAAAATAATACATTCACATACACACCTTTCTTTTTTTTTTTCTTTTATTTATTTGACAGGTAGAGTTATAGACAGTGAGAGAGAGAGAGACAAAGAGAAAGGTCTTCCTTCCGTTGATTCACTCCCCAAATGGCTGCTACGGCCGGCGCTGCACCGATCCAAAACCAGGAACCAGGTACTTCTTCCTGGTCTCCCATGTGGGTGCAGGGGCCCAAGCACTTGGGCCATCCTCCACTGCCCTCCCAGGCCACAGCAGAGACCTGGACTGGAAAAGGAGCAACCGGGACTAGAACCCAGTGTCCATATGGGATGCCAGTGCTGCAGGTGGAGGAGTAACCCAGTGAGCCAGGGCGCTAGCCCAAGAACCTTTCAAAAACATGCAATGAAAACAATTGATGTTGAAATTCACAGATAAGGATTTGAATGCTTCTGTTATATTTATATTAATGACAAAGGAAAATATGCTTGTAATGATTGAAAGTGGAATACATCAGAAGATAAATAAAAGCAAATGATGATTGAAAATTTGAGAACTGAATAATATATAAAATAAAATATTTCACCTGCCCCTGCGTGAGTTTAACAATATAATGCAGATGACAGCAAAATAGCCAATACATTTAAAGATAGATCTATAGAAATCATTGAAAAATCAAGATAAAAGAAAAAAACATATTGCAATGGAAAAGAATACACTGGGGAATCTATGGAACAATATCAAATACTTTAAGATATTTGTGCATGTAAGTTGATATCCAGAAGAGAAAAGAAAGAGAATGGGGCAAAAACAGTGAACAAAATTTTCTAAAATATGCTGAAAGCCATAAATACATAGATTCATAAAGTTCAGCTGTTGCCAAACAGTACAAGTATGAATTATGATGGCATACCTAAGAAAATTCTGTCATCCAAACATGCAGGAATTATTTATGTATATCAAAGCTGTACCAGTTATAATAGATGAAAATAAGAATTTGATTGCCTTTAATAGACATCTAAGTACACATTGCATACTGGTGAAAGTTGAGGATACAGTAAAAAAAAGAGTGCTACAGAAGTGACAGGACCTCAGAATTAAAGAATAATCAGTTGTACAAACTTTCTTACTTATTGAGCACCTTAAAAAGGAGGCTGATTTTATTGGTACTGCCTCATTATCAAGGACATCTTTTAGATAATAAAGCAGCACTTGAATAGTACTGACATGTCCTTCAGTATTTTCTTGAAAAAGCAAAAAATATCCAAAGAAGAGAATGCTGCTCATCCTTCCAAAATATTTAAAGGACCAGGCTTTTCTTCCTTTCCCTTACTTCTCCAAGAATATAAAGTTCTGTGTGGGTTATTCGGTAATGTAGTCATGTCTACCAAGTATCATAAAGTATCTAAAATAGTTCTCACAAAAATACCAACAGATTAGAATATAATAATTCATGAACAATTCAGCCAGAAGTAGATAAAAAGAGTAGATTATTATTTTATTTTATTTAATTCATTTGCTAGATTCTGTATCCTAATATCATTACAGAAACTTGACACCTAGAATAATGCTTTAAGTGAAAACTTTACTACTATGGAACACAATGTAGATCTCAACTCTTTCATTAAGAACACCAATATTGAATACAACTTATTGGGAATGTTCTTTCAGGCTTGACACCAGCTAACAGTCACCAGAGACAGTCAACAAAATGGCAGCAAGAATGCAATTGACAGCTAGAAGAAGTACAAACAAGAAGGATTTCTGCACCTTTTTAAAAATTCATTCTGGAGACAGAGAGGGACAAGACAAACGCAAGGAGAGACAGATTACAGAGTCATTTTTCAATGCCCAGGATTGGTCTGAACCAATTCAATGATGGTCTCCCATGTGTATGGCAGGTACCCCACTGCCAAGTCATCAACTGCTTCCTCCTGGAGTTTACAATGGCATGAAGCTGGACTCAGCAGCCATCTCCAAGAACTAACCTGAGGTGGCATTGATATGGGTTGCAGACTTCTTAACCACTAGGCAAACACCTAGTTTCTGCCTTGAGTTTCTGCTCATAATAATCTTATTTCTAGTATCTAACAAAATTTTTGGTAAATAGTAAACAAATTAATAGGGTAAATTAGAGAAGAAATGAGCAACACAAAAATAATTTATGTTATAATTCCAGTGTTCCGTACTTCCACAAAAGCAACAAATGTCCGTAAAAGCCTGTCAGAATCAACTGTTTTAAACTCATAAATTTAATCCAGTAAATTAAAACAAATGAGAAATGCTTGGTGAAATAGAAACCACTGCTTTTCATTAAGGGAGCATTGTGGCATTTTAAATTATCTGCTATCATATCTTAAATCTTGGCTCAGTGGCTAACTTGAAGATGAAAGCCTGCACTCCTGGTGCAGGTTGTTAGAGCCAGAGGCAGCAAAATAGATCTTTTTCTCAAAGAAATGTACTTATTATTTGACTTCTTTGCTGGATCTCTGAAGGACTGGCACAATAACTTGCTATTGTTTTATTTTATTCAACATTCTCAAGTCTCAAGGGATGTTCTGGATGGAGTTTGCCAAAATAATTTAAAGGTACAGGAATTGTCTGCAGGAAACTGGGGAAAAAATGCAACAGACCAAACACACAAGATGCAGACTGAATGGCATGGGAAGGAAGAAATTGGGAAAGGAGAGATGTTGAAATAAGACTTTATCTTTAAGGCAGCCACATGCAACAGGGAATGAAAATAGCCCAACACATGCCCAGGACTTTAAGATTGCTGGGAGAAAGTCTGAGAAGCTGCTGTTCATTGACCTATGCCTTGAATAATCTTCAGCTTCAAACCATAAAGTAGAGGATAAGGCATCATTACAAACATTCTCACTAAGCATTGAAGAGCCAATCTGGAAAAGCTAACATAGTGTTTATGCTTCCTTTCTTTACCCAGAGCTATTGAAGAAAACTCGGTGAAAACAGTAGATAATCACTAAATTAATGGAACACTGATGTGAGTGGCCACACAAGACAAAGAACACAGATTTTTACAAAAACAATTTAGAAATCAGCAACAACAACTAACCCCCAAAGGAAGGTAAAATTGATTTACAAAGTTGCTACATTCTATTCAAAATGGCAAAGTTTCAACAAAATTAAAATGCAAAGAAATTAGAAAACAGGCCTGTTTACAGGGAAAAAGAAATAGAACTTGATGGCTATGGTTTGCATATTAATGCGGATGTCTCCCCAAGGCTTATGTATTGAAAGCTTGGTCCCCAAAACTTAGACTAATGGCTAATGGGTTAATGTTAATTGTTAATGGATTAAGACTGAAAGCTTGGTCCAGTGATGGCACCTAGAAGGTCGATGCAGTGGGAAATCTTTAGGTCATTGTGTTTGTGCACTGGAAAGGTAGTACTCCTGAAAAAGCTGATTTTTTTAACTTTTATTTAGTAAATATACATTTCCAAAGTACAATCTTTGGATTACAGTGGCTTCTTCCCATTATATCCTCCCTCCCACCCACAACCATCCCATCTCCTGCTCCCACTCCCATCCCATTCAAATCAAGATTCATTTTCAATTATCTTTATTTACAGAAGATCAATTTAGTATATACTAAGTAAAGATTTCAACAGTTTGCACCCACACAGATACACAAAGTATAAAGTACTGTTTGAGTGCTAGTTATACCGTTAATTTGCATAGTACAACACATTAAGGACAGAGATCCTACATGGAGAGTAAGTGCACAGTGATTCCTGTTGTTGATTTAACAATTGACACTTGTTTATGGCGTCAGAAATCACTCAAGGCCCTGTCAAGAGTTGCCAAGGCTATGTGAGCCTTTTGAATTTGCCAACTCCAATCTTATTTAGACAAGGCCATAGTCAAAGTGGAAGTTCTCTCCTCCCTTCAGAGAAAGGTACCTCCTTCCTTGATGTACCATTCTTTCTGCTGGGATCTCACTCGCAGAGATCTTTCATTTAGGTCTTCTTCTTCTTTTGCCAGAGTGTCTTGGCTTTCCATGCCTAAAATACTCTCATGGGTACTTCAGCCAGATCCAAATGCCTTAAGGGCTGATTCTGAGGCTAGAGTGCTGTTTAAGACATCTGCCATTCTATGAGTCTGCTGTGTATCCCACTTCCCATGTTGGATCGTTCTCTCCCTTTTTTATTCTATCAGTTAGTATTCGCAGACACTAGTCTTGTTTGTGTGATCCCTTTGACTCTTAATCCTATCATTATGATCAATTGTGAACAGAAATTGATCACTTGGACTAGTGAGATGGCATTGGTACATACCACCTTGATGGGATTGAATTGGAATCCCACTCCACCATTTGGGGCAAGTCCGAGTGAGCATGTGCCGAACTATACATCTCCTCCCTCTCTTATTCCCATTCTTATATTTAACAGGTATCACTTTTCAGTTAAATTTAAATACCTAAGAATAATTGTGTATTAATTACAGAGTTCAACCAATAGTGTTAAGTAGAACAAAAAAATACTAAAAGGGATAAAGTTGTTCCTCGACAGTTAGGACAAGGGCTGATCAAGTCACTGTTTCACATGTTGCCATTTCACTTCAACAGGTTTCTTTTTGGTGCTCGGTCAGTCCTCGGTTAAGTTATTCCAAGGTAGTTGATTGTTTTTGTAGCTATTGTGAATGGGATTGATCTTAGAAGTTCTTTCTCAGCCATGGCGTTGCCTATGTATACAAAGGCTATTGATTTTTGTACATTGATATTATATCCTGCTACTTTGCTAAACTCTTCTGAGTTCCAATAATCTCTTAGCAAATTTCTTTGGATCCCCTCAATAAAGAATCATATCATCTGCAAAGAAGGGTAGTTTTTCTTCCTTCCCAATTTTTATCTCTTTAATTTATTTTTCTTCCCTAATGGCTCTGGATAAAACTTCCAGAAATATATTGAATAGCAATGGTGAGAGTGGACATCCCTTTCAGGTACCAAATCTCAGTGTGAATGCTTACAACTTTTCCTCACTCAATAGGAAGCTGGTCATGGGTTTTTCATAAGCTGCTTTGATTGTATTGAGGAATGTTCCTTATATATCAGGTTTGCTTAGAGTTTTCATCATGAAAGAGTGTTGTATTTTATCAAATGCTTTCTCTGCATCTATTGAGATAGAAATATGGTTTTTCTTCTGCAGTTTGTTAATGTGGTATATCACATTGATTCATTTGTGAACATTGAACCATCCCTGCACACCAGAGATAAATCCTACTTGTTCTGGGTGGATGATCTTTTTGATCAAGATTCATTTTCAATTCTCTTTATTATACAGAAGATCAGTTTAGCATATATTAAGTAAAGGTTTCAACAGTTTGCACCCACATAGAAACACAAAGTGAAAAATACTGTTTGAGTACTAGTTATAGCATTAAATCACAATGTACAGCACATTGAGGACAGAGATCCTACATGAGGAGTAAGTGCACAGTGACTCCTGTTGTTGACTTAACAAATTGACACTCTTGTTTATGGCATCAGTAATCACCCTAGGCTCTTGTCATGAGTTGTGAAGGCTATGGAAGACTTTTGAGTTCACAGACTCTGATCATATTTAGACAAGGTCATAGTCAAAGTGGAAGTTCTCTCCTCCCTTCAGAGAAAGGTACCTCCTTCTTTGATGACCTGTTCTTTCCACTGGGATCTCACTCACAGAGATCTTTCATTTAAGTCATTTTTTTTTTTTGCCAGAGTGTCATGGCTTTCCATGCCTGAAATACTCTCATGGGCTTTTCAGCCAGATCCGCATGCCTGAAGGGCTGATGCTGAGGCAAGAGTGCTGTTAGGACATCTGCCATTCTATGAGTCTGCTGTGTATCCCACTTCCCATGTTGGATCATTCTCTCCCTTTTTTATTCTATCGGTTAGTATTTGCAGACACTAGTCTTGTTTATGTGATCCCTTTGGTTCTTAGTCCTATCATTATGATCAATTGTGAACAGAAATTGATCACTTGGACTAGTGAGATGGCATTGGTACATGCCACCTTCATAGGATTGAATTGGAATCCCCTGGTATGTTTCTAACTCTACCATTTGGGGCAAGTCAGCTTGAGCATGTCCCCTATTGCACATCTCTTCCCTCTCTTATTCCCACTCTTATATTTAACAGCAATCACTTTTCAGTTAAGTTTCAACACTTAAGAATAACTGTGTGTTGATTACAGAATTCAACCAAAGGTAGTAAATAGAACAAACAAAAAAAAATACTAAGAGGGATAACATATTAAGCTGCTCATCAACAGTCAGGGCAAGGGCTGATCAAGTCACCATTTCTCATAGTGTTCCTTTCACTTTAACAGGTTTCCTTTTTGGTGCTCAGTTAGTTGTCACCGATCAGGGAGAACATGTGATATTTGTTCCTTTGGAACTGGCTTATTTCACTCAGCATAATGTTTTCCAGATTCCTAACAGGGATCACATTTCAGTTAAAATTTAAACACCTAAGAATAATTGTGTGTTAATTACAGAGTTCAACCAATAGTACTAGAACAAAAAAAAATACTAAAATGGATAAAGTATTACATTATACATCAACAGTCACCCCGGTTAGAATGGCTCACATTCAGAAATCTTCCAAGAACAGATGCTGGCAAGGATGTGGGGAAAAAGGGACACTAACCCACTGTTGGTGGAAATGCAAAATGATAAAGCCTCTATGGATGTCAGTCTGGAGATTCCTCAGAAACCTGAATATAACCCTACCTTACAACCCAGCCATCCCACTCCTTGGAATTTACCCAAAAAAAAAAATAAATTGGCAAACAAAAGAGCTGTCTGCACCTTAATGTTTATTGCAGCTCAATTCACAATAGCTAAGACCTGGAACCAACCCAAATACCCATCAACAGCAGACTGGATAAAGAAATTATGGAACATGTACTCTATAGAATACTATACAGCAGTCAAAAACAATGAAACCCATAATTTTGAGATGTTGTGTTGTTATCCTCATTTAATTCCAGAAAGTTTTTGATTTCTCTTTTGATTTCTTCTATGACCCAGTGTTCATTCAGGAGCATGTTGTTCAGTCTCCATGTGTTTGCATTTACTCTAGTGATTCCTGAGTTGCTAATTTCCAGTTTCATTCAACTATGGTCCGAAAAGCTGCATGCTATGATTCCAATTGTTTTGAATTGGCTGAGACTTGCTTTATGGCCTAGTGTGTGGTCAATCCTAGAGTAGGTTCCATGTCCTGCTGAGAAGAATGTAAATTCTTTATGTGTAGGATGAAAAGTTCTGTAGATATCTGTTAGATCCATTTGGGCTACACTGTCAATTAAATCTGCTGTTTCCTTGTTGATACTCTGTCCAGTTGATCTATTTCTGTAAGTGGAGTATTGAATTCCCCCAATACTATTGTATTGGTGTCTCCCTTTAAGTCACTTAACATATCTTTTAAATAGACCGGTGCCCTGTAATTAGGTACATATGCATTTGTAATAGTTATATCTTCCTGTTGAATTGATTCCTTAATCATTATATAGTGCCCTAGATTGTTTCTCTTAACAGTTTTTGTGTTAAAGTTTATTTTGTCAGATATTAAGTGGCTACACCTGCTCTTTTTTGGTTTCTGTTGGCATGGTATATCTTTTTCCAGCCTTTCGCTTTCAGTCTGCATGCATCTTTGTTGTAAAGATGTGTTTCTTGTAAGCAGCAAATAGATGGGTTTTGTTCCCTAATCCATTCAGCCAGTGTGTGCCTTTTAACTGGAGAGTTGAGGCCATTAACGTTCAACGTGACTATTGATAAGTAGTAACTTTGCCCTGCCATTTGCCACATATATTTTCTAATATATGTTTTGAACTTCCCATGCTCTTTTACTGGTATGTTTTCTTCCTTTACTTCTTTCATATTGATGACCATGTTTCTGTGTTTCTGTGTGAAACACATCTTTAAGCATCTTTTGCAGGGCTGGACGAGTGGTGAAAAATTCTTTCAATTTCTGTTCGTTGTGAAAGGTCTTTATTTCACCTTCGTTCACAAATGAGAGCTTTGCAGGATATAATATTCTGGGCTGGCAGTTTTTCTCTCTTAGTACCTGGGCTATATCTCACCATTCCCTCCTAGCCTGTAGGGTTTCTGATGAGAAGTCTGCTGTGAGTCTAATTGGAGATCCTCTGAAAGTAATCTGACATTTCTCTCTTGCACATTTTAGAATCTTTTCTTTATGTTTCACTGTGGTGAGTTTAATTACAACGTGTTGTGGTGAGGATCTCTTTTGGTCATGTTTATTGGGGGTTCTATATGCTTCCTGTTCTTGGCTGTCTCTGTCCTTCTCTAAACCCAGGAAGTTTTCTGCTAGTATCTCACTAAAAAGTCCTTTTAATCCTTTCTCTCTCTCCATGCCTTCCAGAACTGCTAGAACCTGAATGTTGGTTTTTTAATAGTATCCTGTAGATTCCCAACAATATTTTTTTAGATTTCTAATTTCCTCTTCTTTTCTTTGGTTTGACTGCATACTTTCCTGTGCTCTGTCTTCTAAGTCCAATATTCTCTCTTCTATCTCACGGATTCTGTTGTTTAGGCTCTCAAATGCGTTTGTCATTTGATCTATTGAATTCTTCATTTCATTTTGATTTCTCTTCACTATCACAGTTTCATGTTCTACTAAATTCCTCATTTCATTTTTATTCCTCCTTAAGATTTCATTTTCATGAAAGAGATTTTCTGCCCTGTCTACTATGGATTTCTGTAGTTCATGCATTTGTTTTTGAGAACTTCTAAATGTTCTTATCATCAATTTCTTGAAATCTGTATCTTCCATTTCTTCTATCTCATCATCTTCATAATCTTGCATTGGAGTGTCATGTTCATTTGGGGGCATCATGATGTCTTCCTCTTTCTTGTTTCCTCGGTTTCTACATTTGTTGTTTGGCATATTGGAGATATTCTTTGGTTTCTTCTGGTTTTTTTTTTTTTCCCTAGCTGTGATGGCTTTTCTGGTTATACTATGACTCTAGGTTAAGTGGACTGTCTGCTTTGGTGAATCTCTAGAGGCCTTTAGTGGGTGTGGCCAGAGAGCTCTGTTTAGTTCTTCAAGGTTAAGGGTGTGCCATAGGTGACACACCCAGGTTTGCTGTGGTAATTCTCTCTCTCTCTCTCTCTCTCTCTCTCTTTTATTCATAAGGGAAGTAATTCCGCTCATCTGAGCCCTTCTCCTTGATGGCAATCAGTCTCTGAGCTCTGGCCTCTGTGGGTATAAAATTCAGCTGCTCTGTCCCAAGGACCACACAAAGGATCTGTGCAGTCCTCAGTGTAAGCTCAGATTCCCTTGTAATGTCTCCCATCGGGTTGCCAAGGTTACTGAGTTTGTGGCATCTCCCATCGAGTGTACTCATGTCCCAGGCACACCATGAGTTCTCCCACACACTCTCAGTTTTGTTTTTTTTTTTTTTTTTCACAGTCCCAGTTCATAAGCTCCACACATTCACTAGGTCTTAACCTCCTGTTATTTCTCCCCACCAGAGTCAGGTTTTTCTGCTTGGCTGAGGGCAGGCACAGCCCTGAGCTGGTTCAGCTATTATGTATGTCCAAAGTGGCACCTGCTGTATTTTTTTCCCGCCTTTGTAAGGTGAGTGGAAAGAGAATCATGTGTCCCTTTTATTTTTTTTTCCTCTCCTCTAGTTAGGCTGGTGAACTTTCCCCCATGGGGCTTCAAGCCTCGTTCCCTCTAGGCTCTTTCTGTCGCTTTCCTGCCAGTGTCTTGGGCTACTGCGATTTTGCCTCACCTCTCTTTCCAGCACTGGTGCGTAGACTCCGCGGTTGGTGTCCCGAGTCATGGGTGCCTGTGACCTCCACATAGGTCCACCATGTCCCACTAGTTCTGGAAGAGTTTCCTCTGCAGTGTTTTCCCTAGCTCTTCCCTGAGACTACAGTATCTCCACTTTTATTAAACTATCTTTTCCCGGACTATCAGTGTGCTCCCTTGCTATTCCGCCATCTTCAATAGTTGATTTTATAAAAAGATTTATTTATTTATTTATTTATTTGAGAGGCAGGGGCATTTGTGGATTGAACCAGTAGATAGAACATCTCTCTCCATCAGCCTCTGTCTGTCTGCCATTCAAACTGGAAAAGATGAAAATAAAAACAATTATTTATAAAATATATCTAAAAAGCTAAAGAAAACTATGGACAAAGGACTAATGGAAACAAGGACAACAATGTCTCAGCAAGTATAGAATATCATTAAAGATATAGCATTATGAAAGAAATGAAGCAGAAAATTTGAAACTGAAAAGTATAACAACTGAAAAAATTCACTAGAAGGATTCAAAAGCAGCATTGAGTATATGAAATGCTGCAGAGAATAAGAAAATGGGTCAGTTGTGATTTTCAGAAAGAGAAAAATAATGAAAAACTGACCATTCCTAATATACCTATGGGACACTACCAACTGTACAAATGCATAATAATAATAATAATACAAGGAGTGGAGGAAAAGAAAGCAAGAAAGTAATAAAAAGAATACTTAGGCGCTGATGCTGTGTCATAGTGGGTAAAGTCACTGCCTGCAGTGCAGGCAGCCCATATGGACACTGGTATAAGTCCCAGATGCTCCACTTCCCAGCTCTACTTCCAATCTAGCTCTCTGCTATGGCCTGGGAAAGCAATAGAAGACGGCCCAAGTCCTTGGGCCCCTGCACCCACGTGGGAGACCTGGAAGAAGCTCCTGGCTCCTGGTTTCAGATTGGCTCAGCTCTGGCCGTTAAGGCCATTTGGGGAGTGAACCAGTGGATGGAAGCTCTCTCTGTCTCTGCCTCTGCCTCTCTATAACTCTGCTTCAAATAAATCCTTTTTAAAAAGTGATCTTTTTTTTAAAGGCAAATACATAAAACAATAATTGTAGATATATATCAATGAGCATAAAAGATATAAATATGCAATTTGTACCAAAAATAACAAAAGAACAGGAAGATGTAAGGGAGCAAGAGTACTTTAGGCATGGAAAGCCATGACACTCTGGCAAAAAAAAAAAATGACTTAAATGAAAGATCTCTGTAAGTGAGATCCCAGTAGAAAAAATGGGCCATGAAAGAAGGAGGTACCTTTCTCTGAAGGGAGGAGAGAACTTCCACTTTGACTATGACCTTGTCTAAATATGATCAGAGTCTGTGAACTCAAAAGTCTTCCATAGCCTTCACAACTCATGACAAGAGCCTAGGGTGATTACTGATGCCATAAACAAGAGTGTCAATTTGTTAAGTCAACAACAGGAGTCACTGTGCACTTACTCCTCATGTAGGATCTCTGTCCTCAATGTGCTGTACATTGTGATTTAATGCTATAACTAGTACTCAAACAGTATTTTTCACTTTGTGTTTCTATGTGGGTGCAAACTGATGAAATCTTTACTTAATATATACTAAATCGATCTTCTGTATATAAAGATAATTGAAAATGAATCTTGATTTGAATGGAATGGGAGAGGGAGCGGGAGATGGGTGGGGTATGGGTGGGAGGGAAGTTATGGGGAGGGGGAAGCCATTGTAATCCATAAACTGTACTTTGGAAATTATATTTACTAAATAAAAAATAATTTTATTGGAGTATTTGCTGTGGGTTTAGCTTCCTGCGAATAGCTTGGGAGACAACAAGAGGTTCCATGGGTTCATGCCTACCACATGGAAAACATGGATAGAGTGCATAGCTGATGGCTTTCACATGACCCAGCCCTGTTTCTGTCATTATGAATTTCTGAAGATCCCTCCTATGTACCTGTAACAACAGAGCCCCAAAATACAGCAAGCAAAAATGTTGAGAACTTAAGGGAGAAAAAGAAAGATCTAGAATAATACTTGGAACCATCAAGACCCCATTTTCAATAGTGGCTAGAACAGGTAGACAGAAGATCAATAAGAAGATGAGGACTTACCACTGTGATTCTAATAGACATGTGTAGAACTTTCCATCCAACAGCAAAGAGGATTATCTGGGATAGTCTATATGTACAACTATTAAACAGGTATCAATATATTTTAAACTTTGTTATTCATAGCATCATCCCCACAATGGAGAGAAACTAGAAATCAGGAACAGAAAGAAAATTGAAATATTCACAGACATGGGGAAATTAAACAATACATTCAGTACTGTACAGTATTAAATATGAATGGATAAAATAAGAAACAGCAAATGAAATTAGAAAATATTTTCAGAAGAGTGAAATGAAAACTGTTACCAAAAATTATTGGATGCAGAAAAAGCAATACTCAGATAGACGTTTACAGCTGTAAATGGTTGCATTTACATAGAAGAAAGATCTGAACTCAATAACCTAAATTTATGCCATAAAAATTAGAAAAGGAAACATAACACTATCTTTTAACTATCAAAAGATCCTAAATGCTAAAGATTAAAATTGAAATACACAATGTAGAAAATAAGAAAAAAAAGAAGAAAGACAAAAGTTAATTCTTTGAAAAGATCAAAAACAGTTAAACCTTTAGAAAGAGTGACTAAAAAATAGAGAAGACGCAAATCACTAAAATTAGCAATGAAAGTGGGGGCATTACTATTAACTTTATAGAAATAAAAAGAATTGTAAACCAATACAATGAACTACTGTTCTTCAACAAATTAAATAACTTAAATGAAACAAATTCCTAGCAGCACCAAAACTTCCAAATGTGATCAAGAAAACAGAAAATCTGAAGAAATTTCTAATAAGTGAAGGCATTTGAATCAGTAATTTAAAATCTGCCAACAGGTAAAGCTTAAGTCCAGATGGTTTCACTGGTAAATTTTACTAAACATTTAAAGAAAAATTAGCACCAATCTTTCTCAAACTCTTGTGAAAACCAGAAGATGAGGGAACACTGTGTAACACATTCCAGAAGACCAGCATTATCCTAATACCAAAGCCAGATAACAATAGCACAAGAAAGAAAACTACAGGATCAATATCATTTATGAATACAGAAGTAAGAATCCTAAACAAAATATTAGCAAGTGAAATTCAGCACCATATTATACAACATAACTAAGTTGAATTTATTTCAGAAATGTAAGTGTATATAAAAATCAATGTAATATCTTTTGATTATTATTTATAACCCTTGTCTATATTCCTGTAGAACAATGGTCTTTATGATCTTTACTTGTTGCATATTATGGTTAGTGGTGCATTAAACCTATGATTATAAAGTAAATTGAAATTATGTTATTGCAAAAATTAAAGGAAAAAAAGAATGAAGGAAGATTGAGGGAGGGTGGGTAGAAGGGACATGTAGTTATCTTCTTAGGATTGTATCTATGAAATACGTGAAATCTGTTCACTTTATATTAATAAAAATAAAAAATTTAAACATCAACATAATGTATCATATTAATAGAATAAAGGTGAGCAAACCATGTGATCATTTCAGCTGGTGCAGAAAAAAGCATTTAACAAAATCCATTATCCTTTCATGATTTAAAATAAATTCACACCTGCCCCCCATGTAGCACCTCTGTCCTTAATGTGTTGTACTATGTGAATTAACGGTAAAACTCCTACTCAAACAGTACTCTATACTTTGTGGGTCTGTGTGGGTGCAAACTGTTGAAATCTTTACTTAGTATATACTAAGTTGATCTTCCATATATAAAGATAATTGAAAATGAATCTTGATGAAAAATGGGATGGGAGAGGGAGTGGGAGATGGGATAGCTGTGGGTGGGAGGGAGGTTATGGGGGGGAACGCTGTTATAATCCAAAAGTTGTACTTTGGAAATTTATATTTATTAAATAAAAGTTTAAAAATTATTTTTAAAAAATTCAACAAACTAGGAATAAAAGGCAACTTTCTCAATATCATAAAATACATTTATGAAAAACCCACAGCTTATATTGTACTCAGTAGTGAAACATTGACAGATTTCTCTCTAAGATCAGGAAAAAACTTGCAGGAAGCTCATTTTCATTACTTCTTTTTAATATTGTATTAGAAATTCTACTTAGAGCCATTAGGAAAGGAAAGAAAATAAAAGGTAAGGGCTGGTGCGGTGGTGCAGTAGGTTAAAGCCCTGGCCTGCAGCTCTGGCGTCCCATATGGGCACTGGTTTGAGTCCCATCTGCTCCACTTCTGATCCCGCTCCCTGCCAATACAACTGGGAGACCTGGAAGAACTCCTGGATCCTGGCTTTGGATCAGCTTGACTCTGACCTTTGCAGCTATTTGGAGAGTGAACCATCAGATAGAAGACCTCTGTCTCTCTCTGTTTCTACCTCTCTCTGTAACACTGTCATTAAAATAAATAAAATAGGCCGGCACCGCGGCTCACTTGGTTAATCTTCCACCTGTGGCACCGGCACCCCGGGTTCTAGTCCCAGTTGGGGAGCTGGATTCTGTCCCGGTTGCTCTTCTTCCAGTCCAGCTCTCTGCTGTGGCCCGGGAAGGCAGTGGAGGATGGCCCAAATGCTTGGGCTCCTGCACCCGCATGGGAGACCAGGATAAGCACCTGGCTCCTGACTTCAGATCGGCTACAGCGAACTGGCCATAGCAGCCATTTGGGGGAAGGGGGGTGAACCAACAGAAGGAAGACCTTTCTCTCTGTCTCTCTCTCACTGTCTAACTCTGCCTGTCAAAAAAATAAAATTAAATTAAAAAAAGAAAATGGAAAAAATAAATAAAATAATTTGTTTAAAAAAGAAAGGCAGAAGAAAATTGGAAAGGAAGAAATAAATTATCTCCATTTGCAGAATACATAATTTTATATGTGAAAAACCTCAAAGAACACACACACACAATACATCTAATTAAATGAATTCAGCAAGGTTTCAGGAAACATGATCAACACATGAAAATCAGATGTAGTTCTATACACAGCAATGAACAATCCATAAAGGAAAGTAAGAAAACAATTCAATTGCAAATTACAAGAGCATGCAAAGAAACCTCAACTGATGGTAGCATCACCCAAATAAAGGAATAATGTACTTAAACATGCTGCAAACTAGATGAACCAAAAAACATGCTATGTGAAAGAAATTAGACACAGTAAGTCTAATTATATGATTATTTATATGAAATATCCAAATTTGGTAAATTCATAAATTAGTAATCAGATATAGAGACTGCCTAGGGTTGAAGGAGAAGAAAATGTAGAGTGACTACATAATGAGTAAGAAGTTTCCTTTTGGCGTGATGCAATGTTTCAGAGCTACACTAGAGAGCGTTGATGGTTGCACGATATTGTGAATGTACTAAATGCTGTTGCATTGTACACTTTAAGGTGATAAATTTTACATTCTGTAAAGCTTGTCTCAATAAAAATTCATTGCAACACTGAAGTTTCATCATTATCATCACTATGGAAAGCAATACTTCCCAACTTTCACTGTCTTTAAAAAGCTTAAATTATCAGAGGAAAACATAAGTAGACTATAATTTAAAACTGTAGTCAGTAAAATTTGCATAACATATTCTTGTCTTCATTCTATTCTCTTTCAGATTATGTCTGGCCACTACCTAGATATTTGTGCCCCGTCTGGATTTCTTTGGATGTATTATTTTCAACAGCGTCCATCATGCACCTCTGCGCTATATCGCTGGATCGGTATGTAGCAATACGTAATCCTATTGAGCATAGCCGTTTCAATTCGCGGACTAAGGCCATCATGAAGATTGCTATCGTTTGGGCAATTTCTATAGGTAACTAAACTTTCTTGGCCATTAGAATTGCAGCGGCTATGCTCAATACCTTCGGATTATGTACTGTGAACAACGTACAGACGTCGACTGGTAACATTTGCGTTTAATCGGGATGTTTAAGAGAATTATTCTTAACCTATTTATCTGATAATTAGGTTAACAATAATGAAAGGAATGTGATGTATATGAATATTGTAATTTAAAGTTTACATTTATGCTGTTAAACTGTTTTATGCATTTATATGCCAATGAATTCTGCAACACAGATAGAAAAGCATTGAGACAATTAAAATGCTTTAATGATGCAAAGCTATAATTTTAAAAATATGAAATTTAAAATTTGGAAAAGATACAGCTATCTTTTTCAATTGAAATTTAATGATGCAATCTGAATCTGTATAAAGTATGTCTAAATTTATACATTATTAAACCTAAAATATTCTATTTCCCGTAAGATTTCATTGTCATTTTGAATTCTGGTTATACAAAATGAGAAGAAAGCTATTAGATTTTTTAAGGATTGGGGGAATTTAAAGGGAAAGAAATCATTATCTTATTGCTCATAAGTAACATATTTCCAAGTACCTAACAGTTGGAATTTAGGGCTTTTGCAATCCACATTATTTTTGTTCCATTTGAGCATATATTGTTTTTCATTAAATAGTTTCCCTTTGAACATGTTTCTGTAAAAGGTTCAAGTTAAGTTTGCAGCAATATTAAGACCTCCATATAATCTGCACGGATATCATGTAAAGATTTTGACTTTGTGTTTACTCCCCAGATAAGCTTAAATTTTAGCATTGTTCTATTGCAGTTTTCTGTCTGTGTATAGTACAGATACCTTTAGATAAAAAGCCATGACAGTTCTTAAAAAAAATGCATCTGTATACACAATTTGACTTACAAATTCAAAGCTTTACACTTTTTACCCCCTCCAATCCAAAGAGCTCATCTAAAAAGATATCAGCTATTATGATGCCTACAACAAGAAATTAAATCAGCATACTGAAGACATCAGCTTCTAGTACTGACTGATTGGGTAACTCACAGTGATTCTTCATGGAAGACAGCTAAAAATATGGATAACATATAAAAATTATTGTGAAACTTATAAAACAGTAAAAGATTATTTGGCCAAGATTTTAAAAAAATACAAAACTAGGAAAATGGCTATGAGTGGTGGCTCATTGTTGTCAGTTAAGCCAGACGAGTTGAGAAGTTTATTTCACAGTCCCACAAAAAAGGAGGGCCAAAGTAGGAATATTTGCAAAGGATTAATCAATCTGAGCTCAGTTTTGAGATCCCAGAGGTATTTGAGGAATAAGGATAGTACAAGTTATCTGTGTAATGGACAAAAATATTAAGCCTTGAAATTAGATTAAGGTGATTTCACATTATTTATGTTTCCTTTTTTTCTGTTGTTGTTGGAATAAGTGAGAGAGAGAGAGAGAGAGAAAGAGAGTGAGAGAGAAAGAGGAAGGAAGGAAGGAAGGAAAGAGGCAGGGAGAGAGGGAGAGAGGGAGGGAGGAAAGGAGGGAAGGAAGTAAGGGAGGGAGGGAGGGAGGGAGGGAGGGAGACATGAAGGAAGAAGAAAGAAACAACTTTATCCTGGACTTTAAGTTATTTCTTTCAATAATTTTCAAAGGTATCACTGAAATACAATGATAAGTATATACAGAAGTCCAATACAGCATGAAATAGTAAGGGGGCAATAAAAATGCAAATTAACCAATTGGCACATAATTAACAGATACAGGCTTTAAACAACAATTTGTAAGGTGTACCTGGAAATTACAAGTTAATTTAAGTATTTCACCAAGAAAATGTAGACTATAAAGGGTAATGTTCAGATATGAGAAACAATTAGAAAATTTACAGAAGGATAGAAAATGCAGCAAAGAGTAAGAAGATAATAGACATGCAGTATAAAATGAGTTATGTAAGGAGAGAGATAAATAGCAGAAAGCAATATCTGAAGAACTAATAGTGTTTAGAATTAACAAAATAATTCACCAAATCATAAGTAAAATGAATAAATAGTAATCATCATCTAGACCTATAATAGTGATGTAAAAGAAAGAAAGAAAAAAAATTAATATAAGTCTTATAGGAAAAAATAGAGATCAACATCAATGGAAGAGTCAGATGGATGAATGCTTTCTTTTTTGTGAAATTTTATTAAAATACAGTATACATATCATGAATTGTCTTCATAGCAACAATGAAGTCCAGAAGATGTTAGAATGATAGTGTTAATGTGCTGAAAAACTTGAATGCTAAACTAGTTTATATAATCAGCAAAATTATGCCTCAAAAATCAGAAAGTCAATCTATGCCCCCAGAATGCCTCCTGTATCTTATCTTTCAATAACATCTTAAATAGCAGTTTTCCCTTTAGAGGGGTCTGTGAGTAGAATCCAACACATCTATGAATTTTACACTCTTAAAAACAAATCTATGCAATAAAATGTACAAATATTAAGTGCATATATTGATGAATTTTGCAAAAGTATATGCCTCTGTAATGAACACCAAGAAAAAGATATGGAGCCTCTAAACTGTTTCGCTCTTTCTGTCAGTATTCTCCCATTGATTCCTACCACTCTGACCTATATAATAACAGTTATTTTGCCTGTTTGAGAGCATCATATAAATGGAAGCACATAATATATACTCTATGATTTATTCTCTTAAATCTGACTTCTTTCCATCAATAATTGGTCTATATGGTTCATCCACATTGTTACATTCATCATAGTTGGTGTTTTTAATTGTTGCATTACACAAAAATAAATTTATCTTCTAAATGTTGATGGACATTTGATTTGTTTCCCGTGTTTGACTATTAAAAAATAAAGTTGCCATAAACATGAGTATCCATGTTTTTTGTTGGATGTAATCATTCATTTCTGTTGTGTATTTACCCAAAAGAGAAATCTGAGAATCAGACTTGTTTAGTATGTGGTATTAAAGATTTTTCAATACTCATGAAATAAATTAGAAAAACTACCAACAATAGCAATATTGTTGGGATATAGATGTTTATAAATGGCATATTCAAAGATTTATACCCCTTACATAATAATTTTAGCCTTTTTTCTTGCTTTATTATCTTTGTTATGAATCCCACATTATGTAAAATTAATATGATACATTCCAGCTTTCAAGAAAAGTAATATATATGTATGTATATATAAAACAGTTCCATGTGAAGTGAATATGGTAAAATATTAAAAATTATAAAGGCTTTGTATGCTCATTGAACTGTATATTATTCTATATTATTTGAAATATTTTTAAATAAAAAGGGAAAAAATAAATGTAAGACATGTAGGAAAAATAAATTTTTTTTACCAAATTTACTATTGCTAGTCTTAATCCAGAGCTAATATATTTTTGTAAGGGCCAGATAGTAAATATTGTAGACTTGGTGATGCATGCGCAATCTCTGTCACTTGTACCTTCAACAACCCCTTTAAAAATGTGAACTAAACTCTTAGCTCATATTCCATATAAAAATAGCCAGCAGGTCAGATTTAGACCATGGTCATAGTTTGCCAAACCTTGTTCTCACTAAATGTATTGTGATAAGTGTGTACTGATAGTTCATTATAGCATTTATTCATTTTTAGTTCCCTACTGATTTTAATATTGTGTGCTCTATTTATGTTTTTTAAGCATTTTCTGTCATTTCCTGGTGATATATCTTTTCTAGACTTTTGTCTACTTTCAATTTAACTGTCTTCCTTGCTTACATTGATTTTGAGAGTTATTTTTATACTCTAGACAAGTCCTTTCTCAAATGTTTATTGAAAATATTTTCTCTCAATCTATGCTTAGCTTTACACACTTAATAAAGTTCAATTTGTTATTGTTTTCTTTAATGATTAAGAATTTTTGTATCCAATTTGACAAGAATTATCCTACCCAGAGTCCAAGAGGAAAATCTCCTTTTTTTTTTTCTTTTTTTGGTTTGTTTTTGTTTTATCTTAGGGACTTGACGATTTTAGCTTTCACATTTAAGTATAAGAGCAATCTCAATTTAGTTTTTGTGTCTGATGTGAGCTAGAGATTGTGTATATTTCCCCATATGGCTATTCAATTGACTTGGCACCATTGATTGAAAAGATTATCTTTGCCCACTGAATCAGAATGCAGTCATACTCACAAGTCAGGTGAACTTATGTACTCATTTGTTATTTCTAATGGGCTGTCTGTTCAGGTTTAATTTTTTTGTAAGATTTATTTGTTTATTTGAAAGTCAGTTACAGAGAGAGAGGGAGTGATAGGGAGAGAGATCATCCAACTGCTGGTTCACTCCCCAGATGGCTGCAACAGCTAGGGATGGGCCAGGCCAAAACAAGGAGCCAGGAGCTTCATCTGGGTCTGCCATGTGTGTGGCAGGGGCCCAAGTACTTGGGCCATCTTCCACCACTTTCTTCAGGTGCATTAGTAGAGAGTTGGATCAGAAGAGGAGCAGCAGGGACTCAAACTGGCATCCTTATTGGCATGCTGGCATCACAGGTGGCAGCTTTACCCAGCTACACCACAATGCCAGCCCTAATCTGTTCAGTTTTACTGATCTAATATTCTCCTTACTAGCATTAAAATGTTCTAAGTACTATAGGATTACACTGTCTTGTTATCTGCTGGAGTAAGTTCTTCAGCTGTATATATCTTCAAAAGTGTTCAGGCAATTTTAGTCTTTTCATTTTTGATTGAAACTTAAATGAGCTTGTCAATCTCCAAAATAAAAAGTATTGTTTCTTTGAAAGACACACACACATAGAACGCACTCCATGTTAATCAGTTAAATGAGAATTGAAGTCTTAAAAATACTATGACTTTCAATCCATAAACACAGGAAAATACACATGTTCCACCATTTAGGCCTTCTTTAATTGCTCTTACATTTTATAATTTTCAGTTTAGAGGTAGTGTACATCTTTATTAGATTTATTTCTAGCTATATGATTTCCTAGGATGCTATTATAAACAGTATTGATATAAAACAGCTCCCAAAGCTGGCTGAAGGAGTTGCTATAGAATCCCCCAAACCTGGTCTGCTGTCCTAATGTGCAGACAATCAGACAGGTTGACAGTGATATGGGGGACAGGGAGTTAGGTTGGAATAAATAGAACTGGCATATTTGCTCACAACTTTTGTGTAGTCCTGCATTATGACTTGCACCCTCTTACCTGTCAATTCAGTATGCCCACTTTCTCATGATGTTCTTGATTCTCATCCATGACCAAGAAGGAGGAGATGCCATGATGGCCACATGAAGTTAAGCTCCACACTGAGGCACCATGAAACTCCCAGAAAGCCTCATGAATAGTAAACTCCACCTTGTTTATGCATTCAATTAGGAAACTGCCCCTTATCTCATAAAAGAGACTGATAATGTTGGATTGGCTCTGCTTTTGTTCTTGGATTCTGGGCCATGATTCTGGATCCTTCTCACTTTCCTCCTCCTCTCTCTCTTCCTGAGTAACTCTCTGAACCACTCATTACAGGCATTTCTTCTTGTGGGGTGGCCCACATTTGTGCATGAATATGCATTCACTTTCTCTCTGTGTGTGTTAAATAAATACTGTTCTCACTTGTACATTGTAGTTATGCATCTGCTTTGAATTCTTAGCTCTGTGGAGTCAATAACCTGGAATGAAAATTAAGATGCATATGCTTATAACAATAGAAGAAAAAAAGGTATTAATTACAGAGTATAGACCAAGGGCCTGGGCAACTGTTACTAAACAATCAGGCCTGCACAGCTCAATCAGAGAAGTCCAGCACATAAAAGGTGGCGGCCTGTTGACAATGGGACTTAGCACCAGTTGAGTGGAGGCTCCTTTGATAGCTGAGCTGAAGTCTGCCATTCCAAATCATTTCATCTCTCCTCATTATGCTCTGGAAATTCTTTTTTTAATATTTTACTAAAAAACGTTTAAGAAGAAAAAGGAAAAAGACTCTATCTAGTTTAGTGGAAATATAGACAGCAGCTATAAAAAATAATGGAAAAATGACCATTTCACCCATACACAGTCAATTTTAAAATAATCACAGATCAGTAAATCATTGTTAATGATTGATTTGACAAAGTTATAAAATAAAGTTTTACAGCACTATACTTGCTGCAATACTGATACACACATTTATTGTTTGGTTGGTTGGTTACATTTTAGTTCCCACATAACAGTTAGAACATGTGGTATTTGTCTTTCTGGGTCCAGGTTATTTCAGTCAACATGATGTCCTCCAGTTGTGTCCATTTTGCTGCAAGTGGTAGAATTTCATTCTTTTTGTAGCTGATTAATATTCCATTGTGTATATATACCACATTTTCTTTATCCATTTCTCTGATGATGGACAGCTGGATTTATTCCAAATTTTGGCTATTGTGAACAGTGCTGCTACAAATTTGGTGGTGCTGGTATCTGTTTGATACATTGTATTCAAGTATTTCAGATATATATACAGTAGTGGGATTGCCAGATCATATGGCAAGTCTATTTCTATTTTTTTGTGGAATTTCCACACTATTTATCACAGTGGCTGCACTAACTTAAATTCTCACCAACAGTGTATAATGGTTACCCTTTGTCCACATCCTTGCCAGAGGCACCTGAAATTCTTATGCAAATATTACTATTCAGTAGACAATTCACAAGTAATTCACAATATCAGTAATTGGTTTTTGTCATTTAAAATATGAAAAGAAGGGAAAGGAAGGGAAGATGCTTTTATTATGGTTACACAGCTATCTCTCAATTCCCAGACTCCTCAAGGGGAGGGAGGAATCTTCAATCTTAAGACTGAAGTTGGGGCTGAGAGGTGTGTGTTCAGTTAGTGCCCAAGTTGCTAGTTTATCTTCAGTAGTCGTGACCATCTTTGATTGTTCAGTGATATCATATCCTTTTAATTTTAATGATGGCAAAGTGGGCCTCATTCAGTCTGGGAGCTACAGGCAGGTGGTAGTTGCTTTCTTCTCAGGGTCTTAGGTTCCTGGGGGAAAATCCTCCTGGAGACAAACCTCAAATATCAAGATGTTTTCTATTGGAGAAGCAAATGTTCTCAATGAGTCTCATGATTAGAACCTCATAGGGCCTGCTGCACCACTCTCCCAATTCAGAGAACTAATGTTTTTAAACAGGCAGATTTGCAAACAAAAAGCAGGGCAGGGACACTTTTAAATAAAGGAAAGAGGGGACCAGGCCATGGCACAGAGGGTTAAAGCCCTGTCCTGAAGCACCAGCATCCCATATGGGTGCTGGTTCGAGTCCCAGCTGTTCCACTTCCAATACAGCTCTCTGCTGTGGCCTGGGAAAGCCATGGAAGATGGCCCAAGTCCTTGGGCCCATGCACCCATGTGGGAGACCTGGAAGAGGCTCTTGGCTTTGGATTGGTGCAGCTCCAGCATCCCATATGGGTGCTGGTTCTAGTCCTGTCTGCTCCTCTTCCAATCCAGCTCTCTGCTGTGGTCTGGAAAGCAGTACAAGATGGCCCAAGTCCTTGGGCCACTGTACCACGTGGGAGACCCAGAGGAGGCTCCTGGCTCCTGGCTCCTGGCTTCGGATCTGCGCAGCTCTGGCCGTTACAGCCATCTGAGGAGTGAAACAGCTGATGGAAGACATCTCTCACTGTCTCTGTAACTCTGTCTTTCAAATAAATAAAATAAATTGTTAAAAATAAATAAATAAATAAATAAATGGAAGAAGGCTGAGAGACCTTAGGAGACTATGATGTTATGGTATTTAGCATCTGCATCCAAGGTGCTGCACAGGGGCTGAGTTTCACTATTGCTTTTCTAAAGTTTATTTCCACTTGTTTGTTGCTACTCTATAGAAAGAAAGAAATATGATTTGTGAGTATTTATTCTGTACCCAGCTATCTGGCTGATTTCACAGCATTTCTAAAAGTTTGTAAATAGATTCATTGAAATTTTTTGCATACACAGTGATGTCTCTCATGCATAATGACAGACTTCTTCTTTTCCTGTCTTCCTTTTTTTCCATTAGTTCACCCCCAAAGTGGTCGCTACGGCTGGCGCACTGCACCAATCCAAAGCCAGGAGCCAGGTGCTTCCTACTGGATCTCCCATGTGGGTGCAGGGCCCAAGGACCTGGGCCATCCTACACTGCAATCCGGCACCCCAAACGGGACTAGAACCTGGGGTGCCGGGGCTGCAGGTGGAGGATTAGCCTAGTGAGCCGCAGAGCCAGCCTTACTGGAGTTTTTATGGATGTTGAGTGTGGGCCTTCTTTTTCCTCCCCCTACACCCTTTCTGTAATATTGATTGGTGGAGGGCTTTTTGGGTGTGGATCCCTCCCAGAACTTCATCATAGCCTCCTTGGTGAAGGGCAGATCTGATTCTTATAAGCTGCCCCCAGGGAGAGGGCTGGGACCCACCCAACCAGGTAATTTAACAATAGCAAGACTTTTGATATGTAAATGTTAGCTTGCTTCCAAGACCTGCTTCCTTGTTCAGTCACACAGTTTCTCCTGTTCCTCATGTCTACCTAGCTACCTTAAAAATAGAAATTTTTTTTAACTTTTATTTAATGAATATAAAGTTCCAAAGTACAGAATATTGATTACAATGGCTTCCCCCCCATAACGTCCCTCCAACCCACAACCCTCCCCTTTCCCACTCCCTCTCCCCTTCCATTCACATCAAGATTCATTTTCATTTCTCTTTATACACAGAAGATCAGTTTAGCATACATTAAGTAAAGATTTCAACAGTTTGCTCCCACACAGAAACATAAAGTGAAAAATACTGTTTGAGTACTAGTTATAGCATTAAATCTCAATGTACATACAGCACACTAAGGACAACGATCCTACATAAGGAGTAAGTGCACAGTGACTCCTGTTGTTGACTTAACAAATTGACACTCTTGTTTATGGCCTCAGTAATCACCCTAGGCTCTTGTCATGAGCTGCCAAGGCTATGGAAGCCCCCTGAGTTCACTGACTCTGATCATTTTTAGACAAGGCCATGGTCAAAGTGGAAGTTCTC
This sequence comes from Oryctolagus cuniculus, assembly GCF_964237555.1. Lineage (NCBI taxonomy): Eukaryota > Metazoa > Chordata > Mammalia > Lagomorpha > Leporidae > Oryctolagus > Oryctolagus cuniculus. The sequence goes on along the minus strand of NC_091453.1, from coordinate 78,627,314 downwards.
TCCTCCCTTCAGAGAAAGGTACCTCCTTCTTTGATGGCCCATTCTTTCCCCTGGGATCTCACTCGCAGAGATCTTTCATTTAGGTTTGTTTTTTTTTTTTTTTTTTTTTCCCAGAGTGTCTTGGCTTTCCATGCCTGAAATACTCTCATGGGCATTTCAGCTGGATCCGCATGCCTGAAGGGCTGATGCTGAGGCCAGAGTGCTCTTAGGACATTTGCCATTCTATGGGTCTGCTGTGTATCTCACTTCCCATGTCGGATCATTCTCTCCCTTTTTGATTCTATCAGCTAGTATTTGCAGACACTATTCTTGTTTATGTGATCCCTTAAAAAAAAAAATAGAAATTGCAAAATGAATGTGGACTTTTTCATTTTTTGCCAAATGGAAACATTCCTATTTCAACATTAGAAATGATATTAGTACGTTGTAGATTTTATAAAATACCTTCAGATCAGATTAAAATTATTTCCTTTTAGTCTTTATTTGCTGAAACTTTTTATCACAAATAGGTATGAATGCTCTCAAATCATTTTTTTTCTTTTTTGCATCTGCTGGATGGGTTTAGGATTTTCTTCGTCCTTTATGCAGTTAAAATGGTAATTTGTATAAATCTTTGAATCATGATCCTGGAATAAATCTCATTTGTTAATGTCATCTTTCTTTATTCTATTCCATTGGTTTAGTTTTGATATATTTTTCTTTTTAAAACATATTTTTATTAATATAAAGAGAATAGATTTCATATGGTTAATACATAATTCTAATATAATGATACTTCACTCCATCCCACCATGTCTTCCTCCCTCCCTCCTTCTCTGTATCCCTCTCCCTTTATCTCTCTCTCTCTCTTCTTTTTTTTTTCTTATTTTTTGAGGCAACATAGCTTTAATTTACTTTATTCTCAAAGGCTCAATGCTCCACTATAAAGAGTTCAACAAGTAAAAAGTAGAGAGAACAGTGTTCAGCAGGAACATAGACAAAGGCTATAAAATGAATTAAGTCCCAAGATGTCAATTTTACTCATATACATTCAATTTTTATACTCTATATTAGCTACCACAAATCAGAGAAAACATGTGATATTTGTCTTTTGGAGTCAAAATTCACAAAGCAAAATGATCTCCAGCTGCATCAATTTTATTGCAAAAGAAAGGAATACATTCTTTTTATGGTTGAGTAGTATTCCATCAAGTAAGTATACCACAATTTTTATTATCCAGTCATCAGTTGATGGATATTTAGGTTGATTATATATCTTAGGAATTGTGAATTGAGGTGCTATAAACATGGGGTTACAGGTAACTATCTCTTATGCTGATTTCATTTCCTTAGGGTATATTCCCAGGAATAGGATAGCTGGGTCATATAGATCTTCTCTTAGTTTTCTGAGTAATCTCCATTCTGTGCCCGTACCAGACTGTTTTGTTTACAAATGCCCTGCCCTGTGGTAAGTCATGAAATCTTTTGTTGTGATGCCTCTGGCTTTATTTTTTACTCTTTAAGATTACTTTGGATATTCAGAGTCTTTTTTGTTTCCCTATGAATTTTTGGATCATTTTTTCTATATCTGAGAAGAATGCCCTGGTATTTTGACTGGGGTCATATTGAAACTGTAAATTGCTCTGGGTAGTATAGACTTTTTTTAAAAAAGATATATTTACTCATTTGAGAAGCAGAGCAACAGATAAAAAGAGGGAATCAAAGAGAGGGGTCTTCCAATTATTGGTTCACTCCCCAAATGACCCCAACGGCTGAAGCTGGGCCGATCTGAAGCCAGGAGCCAGGAGCCAGGAGCTTCTTCTGGGTCTCCCATGTGGGTGCAGGGGCTCAAGCACTCGGGCCATCCTCCACTGCTCTCCCAGGTCATCAGCAGAGAGCTGGATCATAAGAAGAGCAGCCTGTACTTGAACCAGAGCCCACATGGGATGCTAGTGCTGCAGGCAGAGGCCCAACCCATTATACCATAACTCTGGCCCCAGTATAGACATTTCATTGTATTAATTCTTCCAATCTATGAACGTGGAAGATTGTTCCTTTTTTGTGTATGTCTTCTTCTTTTTCTGTTCTTCTTTTTAAAAAAATGATTTATTTATTTATTTGAGAGACAGAGTTACAGACAGAGCGCGGGGGAGACAGAGAAACCTTCGGAACACTGGTTCACACCCCAAATGGCCACAACAGCCAGATCTGAATCCAGGATCCAGGAGCTTCTTCTGGGTCTCCCACATGGGTTCAGGAGCCCAAGTGTTTGGTCCATTTCTGCTCTTTTCTCAGGTGCATCAACAGGGAGCTGGATCAGAATTGGAGCAGCCTAGACTCAAACCAGAAATCATAAGGGATGCTGGCACTGCATGAGGAGGCCCAACCTTCTATGCCACAGCACCATCCCCCTAATTCTGTTCTTAATGTATTGTAATTTTCATTGTATACACATTTCATATTATTGATTAAATTTATCCCAAGATATTTAATTTTTTGTAGTTATTCTGAATGGCACTGATTTTAGATGTTCATTTTCAGCCATGACATTGTTTGTGTATACAAAGGATATTTTTTGGGTATTTTTTTATTATTTAGTAAATATAAATTTCCAAAGTACAGTTTATGGATTACAATGGCTTCTCCCCCCCTATAATTTCCCTCCCACTCACAACCCTCCCATCTCCCACTCCCTCTCCCATTCCATTCACATCAAGATTCATTTTCAATTATCTTTATATACAGAAGATCAACTTAGTATATATTAAGTAAAGATTTCATCAGTTTGCACCCACACAGAAACACAAAGTGGAAAATACTGTTTCAGTACTAGTTACTGAAGCATTACTTCACATTGGACAACACATTAAGGACAGAGATCCCACATGAGGAGTAAGTACACAGTGACTCCTGTTGTTGACTTAACAATTTGACACTCTTGTTTATGGCGTCAGAAATCTCCCGAGGCTCTAGTCATGAGTTGCCAAGGCTATGGAAGCCTCTTGAGTTCCCTGACTTCGATCTAATTTAGACAAGGTCATAGTCAAAGTGGAAGTTCTCTCCTCCCTTTAGAGAAAGGTACCTCCTTCTTTGATGGCCCATTCTTTCTACTGTGATCTCACTCGCAGAGATCTTTCATTTAGGTCATTTTTTTTTCCAGAGTGTCTTGGTTTTCCATGCCTAAAATACTCTCATGGGCACTCCAGCCAGATCCGAATGCCTTAAGGGCTGATTCTGAGGCCAGAGTGCTATTTAGGACATCTGCCATTCTATGAGTCTGCTGTGTATCCCACTTCCCAAGTTGGATCGTTCTCTCCCTTTTTTATTCTATCAGTTAGTATTTGCAGACACTAGTCTTTTTTGTGTGTGTACTTTATTGAGATAACACAATGTACAATATCCTATTATTTTTCTTCTTGTATATATTATGTGTAATGACATGCTTTTTCTACTTGAGAGTGATTACCTTTTCTATTTTTCTTTTGTTTAATTTTACTAACAGCTTACAAATTTACAAGAAACACCTTTGATATAATCAATTTTCTTCATTATTTATGTCCGTTTTCCTTATCATTGACATGTGCTTTTTGTCTTTATTATTTTCTTCCTTCTTCTTATTTTGTGTTTAATTTCCCCTTTCATTAATTTCTTAAAGAATAAACTTAAACCAGTGGCTCTAGACCTTTATTAATTCCAGATATAATCATTTAAATCTATAATTTTCCTCTAAGTTATTATTTAGTATTCTCCCACAAATTTTGACATTTATTTATCTATCTATTTATTTATTTATTTATTTATTTAATTCTTTGAAAGAGTTAAGAGAGAGAGGTCTTTCATCTGCTGGTTCACTCCCCAAATGGCTGCAACAGCTGGAGTTGAGCTGATCCAAAGCCAGTAGCCAAGAGCTTCTTCCAGGTCTCCCATGCGGGTGCAGAGGCCCAAGGACTTTGGCCATTCTCTGCTGCCTTCCCAGGCACATTAGTAGGGAACTGGAGGAGCAGCCAGGACTCAAACTGGTGCCCATATGGGATGCTGGCAGCGCAGGCTGGGGCTTTAACTCACTGTGCTACAGCACTGGCCCTGACATCTATTTTCATGCAGTTCAAAATATTTACAGATTCCTTTGTGATTTCTTCTTTAATCATTGGATTATTCAAGATCTATTATTTAATTTCAGATATGAAGAAATTTTCAAGATACTTTCTTATTGAGTTGCAATTCATTCGATACATTCACAGAATATATACTGTATGTTTCCATCATTTGACTTTTTGGCCTAGCACATGGCTTTCCATGATACATGTTGTATTTGACCTTCAAAAGTGTTTTCTCATCAACATGTGTAGAGTAATAGAATTTGTGTTTTTACATTTTCCATATTTTTGATTAATTACCTCAAAAGTTTTGTTAGAATCTCCAGCTATCATCATGGATACCTCTATCTCTCCTTTCACTTTTTTTGGTATATTCTGTATAAATTTTGAGATTATATTTTTTGGCTAAATAAATAATGTATTTTTCTGTAGGGGTGACCTTTTTATCATTATGAAATCTATCTTTATCTCTCCTAATACATTTTGCTCTAAGAGCTACTTTGATAAACTAGTTC